>NW_012152618.1:1628680-1642708 GCF_000956105.1 Propithecus coquereli | reverse complement strand
CTAACACTCTAAGAGGCCAAGGCAGGAGGATCACTTGAGGTCAGGAGTTTGAGACCAGCCTGAACAAGAGGGAGACCGAATCTACTAAAGATAGAAAAAATTAGCTGGGTGTGTTAGCATGTGCCTGTAGTCCCAGCCACTCAGGAGGCTGAGGCAAGAGGATTGCTTTGAGCCCTTGAGCCCAGGAGTTTTTGGTTGCAGTGAGCTAGGCTGTTGCCATAGCACTCTAGCCAGGGCAAAAGAGCAAGATTCTGTCTCAAAAAAAAAAAAAGAAAAAGAAAAGAGGGAAATATAGGACGAAAACTGGAAGGTCTGAATAAGTCATGAAAGGCTGATAAAGAATGGGTCTAGTAAAGGGAGTTTTATGTGTGATCAGTTTGGCTGGCATTGGAAGGGAATTGTGTGTAAGTTTTTCTAACGATTGAACATCGGTGTCAGGAGTACACTAATATAGGACCATAGTGTGGTCCTCTGTACTTGGAACAGCAAGGGGTTTTTAGAATGTCGATCTGCTTCTAGTAAAAGAATTGCAAGAGGTTTTGGTTTTAATCCTAAAATATTTTTCTTTAAATTTTCAACCATCTTCTCAACCTATTTTCAAGTTGGAAGTGCTGTCTTCTTCATTTAAAATGGTAATTTTAATTCTTGAGGTAGTTTTCCTCTTAAATCTTTTCAATAACACAATAAATGTTGGCGTGGATGCAGAGAGATAGGAACACTCATACACTGCCGGTGGGACTGCAAACTAGTGCAACCTCTGTGGAAAGCAATATGGAGATAGCTCAAAGAGATACAAGTAGATCTACCATTTGATCCAGCAATCCCATTACTGGACATCTACCCAAAAGATCAAATGACACTCTATAAAAAAGACTCAAATGTTTATAGCAGCACAATTCACAATTGCAAAGATGTAAAAACAACCCAAGTGCCCATCGATGACTGAATTAATAAAATGTGGTATATGTATACCATGGAGTTCTACTCAACCACAAAAATCAATGGTGATACAGCATCTCTTATATTTTCCTGGATAGAGCTGGAACCCATTCTACTAAGTGAAATATCCCAAGAATGGAAAAATAAGCACCACATGTACTCACCAGCGAATTGGTTTTAACTGATCAACACCTAAGTGTACATATAGGAATAACATTTATCGGGTGTCAGGCAGATGGGAGCGGGGAGGAGGGGACGGATATATACAAACATAATGAGTGCAATGAGTACCATCTGGGGGATGGACACGCTTGAATCTCTGAATGGCGGGGAGGGAGGGCAAGGGCAACGTAACCTAAACATTTGCACCCCCATCATATGCAGAAATAAAAAAAAAGATAAACAAAAAAGCTTTTCAGATTTGTATCTCAAATGTTCAGCTTTTTACGTATCTCACTGTGTATGATTTGCAAGTCATGCATCATTCCCTTTGCTTTTCTTCTCTCCTTGAAAAGGTACATCTTTTTGCTTAACTGAAGTCGTGACTCTCTCCCTTAACTTTTTCATCAGTTCCTGTAGGTATTTTTTTTTTTTTTTCAATTCTGACTCTGCTATTGTGGCCTAATGCTGAGAATGTTTCTTAAAGGCCTAGGAGAGCAATGGAGAACAGTGTTTCCTCCAGTATAACTTGATTCTGTACTCTTGACTTTTCTCGATTTGTCTAAATTGTTCTAGGTAACTAGGCAATTTCATGCTTTTATTTTTTCTAACAGCCATGCATTCCCATGTTCCATGTACTGGATTTCTCGTTTACACTGCTCTTCTATAACATGGTGTACACTCATAATCTTGGACACACAGTCTTCCAGTTCTAATCTAATTCAAGTACCTTTTCATGGGGTTTGAATTCCAGGGTATCCAAACAAGCTGCCTTGTAAGGAGAAGCATTTATATGACAGGAGGTTTTTCTTTACTTTTTAAGTAACCAACTGTAGAAACAAAGATTTTTGTGTTATAAATTACTTTGTTGTGCTTTTTGCTGTCTTCATTGGGCTTTTGACTACTTGGAAACACTAAGTCATCTCTAATATAGGTCTAAGCTTTTTTTTTCTCTCAACTATGTAACTTTTTGTATTTTCTTTTGGAGTCTTTTAATTATCATCATGATTAAACAATTGACTATTATTTTCTAAATGATACATGATTTTATTTTAATTAAGTGTTTTAAACACCTTTGACAAAATTTCTGAAAATCAAATTCTAACGTAAGCCTTTTTAACCTAAAATTGACTTTGGGATTTTTTTCAGCTGGACCCCGGAAGGCATCAAAGGATGTGTATCTCAGTAGGCTTATTTGATATGTTGGATTGTATGAAGAATAATGTCAAATAATAAAGGGATACGAAATCTTCTTAAAATTACATTTATATGGATATGCTATTGAAGTGAATCTTCTAAAGATTATATAAAATTTACAAAATTCTAATGATCCTGGTGAGATGCTGTCAGTCATGATTCTAGTTGTTATCTTAAAATGCTGTATATAATAAAAATACCTAAATTTCCTTGTCAATTGCTGAGCTTTCATCAGATTTTAACTATGACTGTTCTAAGTTTTTATTATCTGCAGGGTTGATTCTTCTCTAAAGACATCTACAATCTGATTCATAAAAAAGACTCTAATAAGTACACTTAACATAGATTTCAAATAATTTTAAGATCAATGAATTAAATAAAAATTTCCAAAACTAATAAAATAACTGATGAGTTCATGAAACTGATAATCAAGATCAAGCCAAACAGAAATTAATTCTGATAAAATTATAATTTTTATGACTTTTATTTGAAAACCTGTTGGTTCTTAAATGTTTTGTTTTCAAAGTTTAAGGAGACATTCTCTCTTAAGCTCTCTGTAGCTTACAGCAATTTGGTAAAGTATACTTTTTTGAACAAAGGTAAAAACATTTACTTTTTCTTCCTACTTGATTTCTCCAAAATACAAAAACTATTTTTGAGTATTTTTTATTTTATGACAGTATAGTTATTTACATTAAGTTCAATAAAAATCTGTTTTCTTTATAAGAAAATGCAATTCAAAACGTTAATTATATTACCAAAGTTTGATTAAGAGATCATATTTAAAGTTGTTTATAGGTACTACTGATAAAATCTGAAGTTTGCCTTGGGGGCAGGACATGAGCATGGAAAGGAAAAATCCTTCCAGAGTTGTCTCATCGAGAGCTGGGGAAGAGAGGAGGAGAGGGGAGAAGGGCATGCATTTTAAAAGTCCCATCTTACTGGGTGTGTGGGGCAGTGAGTAAGGGTGAGTCACAACGCACCTTAGTGAGGAAAATAGTGTTTCTTATTGGAAAACAATTGAATTTATCATTTTCAAATAATAAGAGAGAAATGTGTCCGATTTTAAGTTCTAGAGAAAGTAATCAATAATGGAATGAAGCTTGGACTTGGGGGCGGGGGCAAGAGCAACATACGTAACCTAAACATCTGTACTCCCATAATATGCTGAAAGTAAAAAATAAATAAATAAATAAAATAGAAAAAAAAATAATGGAATGAAAAAAATATGGCAGAAATGCTACATTAGCTGTTGATTATTGTCCCAATAATGCCAAATAACACTGTGGCAAATACGTCAAATAATATGTTGACAAATAATGTCAGATAACAAAATAACAAAAAATGAGAAAAAAGGGAAAGAAATAATAAGTATAAATTAAGATGTAAATAATAAAGTTAGGTAAATAAGACTGTGAATCTTTCAGTTGAAGAAGGCATTGATGTTACAGGTACTATGAATTAAAGAAAACCTACACCCTCTATAACGGAGCCAGTGCTAAGAAAAACGAGCCCGGGGGTAGAGTTCTTTATCAGACAGGAACTCACTGATACCACATCATCACAAACATTCTCTGAGTCCAGAAGATAGTGAATAATCACTTCTTTTCTTTTTCCTTTCAGTCCAGATGACTTCCCCTGAACTTGGATGTCCCAGGGTTGTATCTTTTTCTGGTCTTCTTCTCTCTTTTTATTCCTACCCATGTCCCCTCAATGCTAACCCCTAGGGTCTTGGCACCATCCTGGCCCAGCATCCTCAACTCAGGACAAACTACATTGTGGGGCCTGGTGAAAACAAAAATTCATGGCCTTTTATTATAAAATTATTAAAAAATTCAAGATGGCAATAACAGAGCATTAAACCAAGTGCAAGATCCCTGCGAGCACGGTGTCTTGTGTGAACACCCAGGCCTGGGACTCCTAAGTCACACCTGACTTCCCAAGCACTTCACCTATCCCATCCTCAAAGAGGACTAGGACGATCTCGCTGTGCATCTTACTGGGAGGCTTTAGGTCTCTGAGACCAACCCAGGTAAGAGACTGGTCTTTCCTTGCTAACACTGACCACCTTTCCCAGTATAAGTTACTGGCATTACTGTGTTAACAATATCTCCATACAAAAAGACCACCTCCACCCAGGATTGAGGGAGGAGGAAGAGAAGGAAGTAAGGTGAAATCATGATTTTGCTTTGCCACAAACTCTGGTAAAGAGTTTGAAGACCAAGCGACATAGGATTAAAAGCTGTGCTTTCTCTATTTCCTTCCCTTTTACAGAAAAAAATGGGAGTAATTAACTGAGTTCTTGGAGGATTACTTGAGAGCACTTTGATGATGATGTGTTTGGCCATTGCAATGAGATTTTACTTAGATTCCACCAGGTGCTCACTGAGGTGAAGAAAGAGCACATTTGGGGTTTACAAAATAATTTATGTCAATTGCCTTATCACTGATTAGAGATATTCCATAAAATCAAGCACATCATCTGATTACATTATTTATCCTGTACACACTCCACACATGAAAAGTTCAGTTATTTCAATGCAGCTTGGAAAAATTTGCTGGCAACATCTCAAAATAACTAACTGACAATCAGAATCTAGGTTGACACTGCCTAACTGTGGCTGTTTATATAGCAATCAATATCCTTCAGATACTTACTTTGGTGGATGAAGAAGTTCTTAGAGGCCTGACTGCTGCTCACAGACTGAATCCCCAAGATTCACACTGTTTTTCCCTGGAGGTCCCAGGCAGTCACCCTTCCCCAAGACTTCCTGCCATGCTCTCTGATTGTCCAGTGAATGTGTTATGTGGTCATAGGTGGGTTAGTTTTGTGGCAGAGAAATTATTTACAAGTCAATCCTGGCAAGAAAACAGTGGAGTGTAATGTAAAAGCATGAACTTTAGAGTCATGAGAGATTGGCTTGGCCACTTAACTTTGTTTTCCCCCCTTCTTATTATAAAAGAAATTAGGAATTTGGCCAAAAACCCAAATATTATAACACATTATAAAATATAAAGCAAAATTCTCCTTCCTCCATCTTCTCTTATTGCACAGAGATGACCACTCTTAACTATTTCTCAGTTTAGTTGTGGTGATTATTTCCAGAGCACTAAGTAGTATTACTATACATTTAGGTATTAATTTGTCAATTGTAAACATTGTCTATTGATTACTCTGCACAGCTAACTACCCTCCTCTAATTGTTACAAGTTATATTATTATTTCAGCTCAACTTTAAGCAGGCTTCTTGGCTATGCAATGTAATAACGATAGTATTAATAAATACCTGCTCTTAGGTCTGTCGGGATGTTCCCTGGTCCCCTGGCTCCCAGCGTCAAGAATGAGTACTGGTGCCCAGTCTAGCCGATGATGGAGTGACCACAGATACAGAGCAATTCCACACAAACAGCTTATTACAGGAAAGAGAAAAAAGCTATACGAAGCGAAAGTGAAGAAGGAAGCTACACAAAATGATACAAAGTGAAAATACGTTCCAGAGAGAGAGAGGGGAACCGGTCAGCATCCACAAGTGGAGACAGACCCCGAAGAGCGCAGGCTGTCTTTTGTGTGCTCACTAGATTGTCCTGCCTTTCCCCCTGAAGGAGGGCTGCTGTTTTCCACCTTTGGGGGTGATTCACAGGTTGGGGTTATGTGACAATTTCCCTTTCTGTGCAGGCATCTTTCCCAGAATCCTTCACGAAAACTCCACCCATGCTATGCTAATTGGATGGTCATGAGCCCTAGGTCAGTTAAAGGTCACTAGGAGTTCCTTACTGCGTATGTTCCCACCAGGGAATAGTTCCTAGACACACTTTGGTTCCTAGCTAAAATTTGGTTCCTGCTCTCTGCCCTTAGCCACTTCCTTGCCTGCCTTGTCACCCCGTTTGCCCTCCCCCAGACCTAACACTACCTCCCTTGTAGACTTTTAGGGCTTACATGAGATAGCTTGTGCTACACACGGTACAGTGTGAGTGTGTAAACGTCAGTGTTCACGTAAGCTCTGTGCCTGTTTGTCCTTAGCTCCGTCCTCACGCTGCTGTGCTTGCAGGGCCACCTGTCCCTGGTTTCTGGCTGGCTTTGGCCAATGGGACGCACTGCTAGATGGGAAGATGGGGGCAAGTGAGAGAAATCAGGGCATTTCTCCTGCTCCCTCTCTGTGCCAGACAATATTTCTGACAGTTTTCCTTCTCTTTCCATGGCTTCAGCTGCAAAGGTTATGCCCACTGTGGTTGAGATTCTTTTGGGTGACCCAGATTCCTAGGCTCCCATAACACAGCTTCATCTTTTTGTAGGGGGCAGTGGCTTCCTGATATTGCCAATCTGCTAGTTGCCTCATTATCCCTTGGGTGGCTGCTTAGTCTCTTGCATCTCTGATGAAACCAATTCCCTGAATTAAATCCCCTCTGTAATTAAAACCAACCAACCAACCAACACAGACTGGTTTTACTTTTCTGGTTGGATGCTGACCGATAAGGTGTCAGGAGTAGTAACCTTCTTTAGTCTGGTCTTCTGTTTCTATTTGGAGGGACTTTGGCTAGAGCAGCACTCCTGGCCCCTTAGCCCGTCATTCACTCCTGCCAAGGGCGAGCGATGACTAATGCGATTGGCGAGTTTGGCGGGAGGAACAGTCATGTATAGTTTGTCCCCTTCCTTTCCCTTTGTTCTTTGGGGCTGGCCTGCATGTGGACAGCGTGCATTTTGCTCTGCTGTCTGCTCTCTGGCGGGAGGGCCCGGCCTCCGGCGCAAAGCCCGAGATGGTTCTGTTGCAACTGGGTTGAAAGACCTACCTAGTTTTGGGGTGCATTAGTATGAAACCTGTTGTTGCTACAGACCCAGCTCAGGTTTTCCAGTTTAAAAAATGTTTTTTATTATCAATAATGAAGCTGATATTTTACTCTGTGTCGGATGGACTCCTTCCATTTTCTATCTCCCAGTTGGTCCCTTAATCAGGCAGAATGAGGAGTATAATTTATTTAGCTTACACACACGCCCAATTTTAGCTATTATTTTAGTGGAATGATGGTGCTGATGATCATGAGCTTGGTGATGGCCCCAGCCGGCCTCTCTGCTGAGCTTGTGGAGGACGCTGTGCGTGTGTGCGTGTCACAGCAACACGCAGGCTTCCTTCCGCACACACAGGCGGGAAACAGGCAGGCAGCTCACCCCCCGCCACACCCGCCAAATGGCAGAGAGAAGAGGCGCTCTGACACCCACGACAGGAACTCACACCTTCCCCTAGAAAATCATTCGATTATGTCAGAAAGCAGATTCCCAGGAGGTGCCGGTGACAACTGTCACCCTTACCAGGTGGTTTGCGCGTACGGGAAGGGATGAGGTTTCTGGGTGGGCTGGCCGGAAAACAGTTCCACAGCCTTAACTCCAATGAATCTCCTTCCCTGCTTTTTGTCACTCCCCTCCCTCCCCACCTCCATACCTGAGCACTCAGAGTTAGCAGGTGACTCTGCGAGAGTCCTCACTTGCACTCTGTTTTATCTGCCCCTGCTTTTCTGAGAAATTCAACAAATCTCTCGTCTGCAGTCTCTCTCTCTCTCTCTCTCTCTCTCTCTCCCTCTCTCTCCCCTTTTCATTGCCCTGTTACAAATTTATTCTATTTTGTTCTTTGCCTTCATTCCAAAGACTGTAGGAGGAGGGACGAAAGCTAAAGGCATGTTCTTGCACACAATCTTAAACCAGAAGCCTCTACTTAATGTTTCAGAGTCGTAGATTCTCTTCTGACCTTTGGGAACAGTAATACTGAATGTTCAGATGGGCCCAGGACGGTGCCTTCTGCATGTTAGGAACTCAATAAAGGAAAATTTTCCTTCTTACTGTCTGTGTGATATAGTTAGTGCTTTTGGTCACTTCAGTGAAAACAAAAGCAACACCCAAGGGTTTTCATTGTGTGGGGACTGTTAGGGTTGTTGACAGATGTTCTAGGTATTCCGATTCTCTCTTCTTGCGGCTTAGGGCAGGATTGCACTGCCTTACCCAGGCTCGGGGTTCCAGGTGTCTGTGAAATGTGCTTTAGCTAATGCAGGGGGATTTTGAAATATGTGTGCTAATCCTGAAAAGGTGCTTCAAGAGCCAGTGTATACTTTCCCAAGCTCTTTTAACTCTTGTCTCGGTGACCAGAATATTTCAAGATAGTGGCTGCTGGATCGTTCTGATCCTTGGAAAGACAGCTGGAACCCAAGCTGACACATGCTGATGTGCAGTATGGGAAAGAAATAAATCTTTTTGGTTTTAAACCCCTGAGATTGGGGGTCATTTGTTACTCAGCATAACTTAGCCTGTTCTAAATGTTACATCAAACCCTTCCTCCCTGTTTCCACCCTGCCTCCTCCATGCTCATTTTCGTTGTTAAATTTCACTCCCTTATTAATGCCTTAGATTCAAGGCACAAGCTTGATTATTTGTGCTGCTTTATAGGTTTTGTACTAGGTTTTGAATGTGGACATGATTGAAATTCCTATAATATCCAACACTTCAAACAATGATGGCTTGATATCAGCAACTTTTTGAGACACTGTTTTGCAACAGAAAAGGTATGATTTTGAAATCAGATAGACTCCCAGACCTACCCAGTAGCTATATATATGACAGTTGCATGTTTCTTTTATTTTTAATTTTTTAAATTTTTTGTAGAGATGGGTCTTGCTATATTTCCCAGGCTGGTCTTGAACTCTTGGCCTCCTGCCTTGGCTTCCCAAAGTACTGGGATTATAGGCGTGAGCCGCCACGCCCGGCATATGTTTATCAATGTCTGTAAAATTTCATTTCATCATTTGAAAAAATAAGGGTAAGAATATCTAAATCTTTAGGAGCTGGGCACTTTGTTTTGGAAAAGCATAGCCTGTTCTCACTCTCATTGTGAACTCCCATCTCCATCTACAATTGGTGTTATCTCTGACTGTCAGTGTGGGCAGACAGCAAACTCAAACAATGCATCCAAGAGGCACGATTCAGAAATCCCATCCCTCCAAGCAAGCCAGAGGCAGGTCATGTTCATAAAATTTTTGAGAGCGGGTCAGTATTCTGAGATGCCCTGTGTATACTCAGAGGAGTGGATAATCTGGTCATTTGCTGCCAGGATGTCGGGACAGCTATTATTTCCTCATAGTGGGTGCCTAATGAGGCAAGAGAAGCCACCTGTGCTACCTACCAAGGAAGGTCAAAGCAGAAAATATCCTATTAAATCCTGCCCTAGAATCATAGGTGTCTTCTTGCCTTGTCATTCAGGCAACCACTTGCAGAATGTAGATCTGCTTGAGAGTAGCTTGCTATCACCTCCATTTGGCTCAAAGCGGATCTATGTTAGGGCTCTGTCCACCTCTTGATCGACTCTGGCCCTCCAGGGTTTGCATCAGGAAACCTGTAGCATTTTCTGCAGTCTCTATCCCTGTGAGTCACAAAATCAAATCTTTGTCTCATGAAACCACTGCAAACTTCACTTTGCTTTTCAAAGTATTTTTGCCTATTAATAGGATTTTAGTGTGCCACCCCGCTTAACCCCCAGTAGAGCCAATGACCTGGGGAAAACACCCTGTATAGCTGAGGCTGCCCGAGATTCTGCCAGAGACTCTGCTGATTTCTCGTTCCCTGACAGCAGCCCTTTGAAGGGGGAAACCCTGACTCATCCTCTTCCCTCTGTGCTTGGAATCGGCAATTGCTTTGTTGAAAAAGCAGCTGCAGAATCAACTCTGCTCGCTGGTCATGTTTCGCCTTAACTCTCTCTAGTTCTTGTTGACCCAGTAGCTCTCTGCTGCCTTTAAACACATCAACTCTGCATTTTATGTGTTTTTTACTCTGTATTTTATCTCTGACTTTTCTAGTTAGTGGGAGGTTGGTCTGTTATACGCTCCTTTCTCCCACGGGAAAATCAATAGTTTTCTTCCTCCCCTTTTGTTTTGACATAGATACTAACATTTAGTGTGTCTAATTCTACAAATTGTTTCTGTTACTTAGTACTAGTAATGTCTTGGTAATCTTTGGAAAGATTGGAATCTTTGGATCCTATCTTTGGATCTTTGGATTTTTCTAATCTAAATAATAGATCCTTCAGATTCCATTTCCAATCTTTTCAATTTTTTTTGATAATCTTTACATACATACAGTATACATACATGGTAATCTATCTATTTATCTACCTCTATATATAATTCTTTTAATCTGCAAGATAGTATTGCACAATATAGTTGTCCTCCAATTCAACATTTTTTGATTGTAATTTTGTAAAAATTCTTAATATTTAGTATTATAAACAATGATAAATAATGTTGAAGAATTGGTAATGTATGTAAAATTCTAGTAAATATTCTAAATTGCATTGCAACATACATAGTAAAAAAATAAAAGTTCACTTGTTTTCAACTCTGTGACATGGCAGTAATAGCAGTGACAAATGGAAGAAAATGAGGTCTCTAAGAGGTCTCATTACATTTTCCAGTTTTCTCTTCATGGAGTACAGATAATACCAACTCTTGAATCAAACCCAAGCAGGAGTCCTCGTGCTTATTAAAAGGGTTAATTGGGGGAAGGAATCAAATCCAGAGCATGAAGCAACTTTGGGTTGTAGTTTACTAAAAATTATATCTTAAATGGGCCTGATATTGGAGATAAATAACATTCTAGTAGCTTGGATATGCTTTCTCTTTAAAATTGCTACAGTCCAAGTCAAATATAACTGATATTGTGCAGGAGTAAAATATCAGAGAGAGAGGGAGGAAGGGAAAGAAGAAAGGGAAGAAAGAGAGTGAGAAAGATTTGGCTCTATTTACATAGTTCTTGAGGTGAGGGTATAGATTACAGGTGAGGATAGAAAACCTTCTTAGCACTGTAATAATGAAGATGCAGTTTTTTGTGTTCAGCATTAGAACGTGTCTGAAATTCCTTGGACTCATAGGCTGACAGTGAAAACACAGCTTCTTCTTCTTCTTCTTTTTTTTTTATTAATATAAGAAAGGAGAGAAAGTCCCAGGGCTACATGCCCACAGAATACTCCAATTCCCTTAGCATTGTGTGTACACAATTCCCTGGAGTGCTGCGTGTGCCGTTCCCTTTCCCAGAAGGTTGTGATAATCATGTCTTTCAAATCCATGAACTTCCTCTGAAAATCACCCAGTAACAGGATATCATAAAATAGAATGCACAAGGTCAACATTACCTTTTTATGGAAAAAACTGCACGTGATGCTAAATGTTCTCTTTTTTCAATAGCAAAAGTACAATTTGAAGGAAAATGATCAAATTTCCCTTATTCCATCCATGCTCTGTGCCTTTGTTACTTATTTTCACAAGAGGTATACTTCGTGCCAATAAGTGGTTTTGTTAATACAAATGTATTGAGCCTATGCCAAACTCAATAGATTTTAATTATATTTTCTTTATTTTTATCCCTTTTTGCTTTCAAAACACTTAAGCAGAAATACTGTCAAGGGCTTTACATAAAACAAAAACAAAATATTTGGTTTTTACTCTGGTAATTATTGGAACAGATGAAACCGAGGAGAAGAAAAGAACAGAATGGAGGATAACAGAGGAGAGGAGTATTTTGGTTTAGAAGGGCGAGCTGAGAACAACTGTGTCTCTCCTTCCTTCTTAGGCAACCAATGAAATAATTTAAAAATGAATCAACCTCATGTAGTGAAGAGAATGAATGATTGATTATAAATTTCTGGAAGGCAGAGAGGGAGGGAAGCTTACTGTTGGATAAAGCAAAGTGAAGAAACAGCAGCCAAGAACATGTAGGATGGTGAAGACAAGAAAAGAGAGAGTTGCTCATTGAAACTGTGAAAGGCTCAGGCTCTGCTCAGAGAGAAAGGCAGGGGAGATGTGAGAAGTACGGGGGTGGGGTTGCACTCCCTTGGCTGCAAATGACTGGAAAACTCAATTATCTTACCACGTTTAATGACTTGACTTGGGAAAACTAGGGCAGCTCAAGTCTGTACTGGAGCCTCAGAATTCCTCCCATTCTGGCACCTGGAGCCCACAGCATAAAGATACACTCTCTGCTCAGGCAGACAGAGCTCCAAGCTGACTCCTGTTCAGGCAGAGACCTCAGCTGGGAAAACAGACCTACACAGAAGACAACAGCGGAAAGCACAGGAATGCTTGGAAAAATGCACCCAGCTCCCAACTCTCACATATGTACAGATACTCAGAGAATACTGGACACATTAAACAAAACAAAACAAAACAACACATCAGCATGAAAGAGAAAGACCAAGATAAAGGGAATTTGATTGACTCAGGAAGAAACAGAAATTCAAGGAACATACAGCTCTTCAAAAAATTATAATGACTATATTCAGAAAAATGATAAACGTTATCTATAAAACATCAGAGAATAAGAAGAGCTCATTTGGAAATTTAGCACATAATGAAATAAAAACAGTAGAAAAATTGGAAGAGCATTTGAGGGGAAAAAAAGACCAAGGGGTCAATTTAAAGATCAAATCTATGAGTCATAATTTTAGAAAATCAGAACGGAAAAAATGGAGTAATTATCAAAGACAGAAGAGGGAGAATTTTCCCAGAGCTGAGAGATAAAAATCTTTGCATTAAAATAATGAATACAATTTTAGAACAGCCAGGACAAACAGGCCATTTAAGCTTCTAGCCTGGGTAAGGTTGGTAACCACAAAGGAATGAGAATTAAAATTGCGTTAAATTTATCCTCAGTAACAATGGCTGCTAAAAGATGTCAAAAGACAAAATTACAACAAATTTGGTTAAAAATCTAATTGGCTTTTATTTTCAATTCTAGAATTGCTTAGCACCTCATTCTACAAAATAGAATGTGTTCTGATGAGCTGAGCGGAGAGGTTGGCTTTATAGGCAAAAACGGGCTGAAGCAAGCAGAAACAGAACAAAAGAGAATTGGTCATTTCAAAGTTACTTTCCTTATAGGATTAAAACGGAGAGTACTTTCTTATTAAGCTGACTCAGATTGCCTGGGTGTTTTTTTTTTGAAAACTGGCCCATTTTGAAGTTCAGTTTGATTCTGCGGCACTTAGCACCAGTGACTCCACTCTTGTTTGGTCTGATCTGCCTGGCCCTAGTGCAGGAGGCTTGTCCAGCAAAAACAATGGCTTCCCATAAACTCTGTGTAACAAAGACAATTTAAAAATACTATTAACATGTCTTGGAAACATTCTTTAGGACCTTGGATTTTATAGCAGACAAATTGTCAATCAAATGGGAGCACACAATAACAAAGACAAAGAATTAGATAATTTATCTTTCTTATGTTCTTTCTCAAGGAACTACCTAAGTATGTATGCTGGTAAAACAAAGCTGAAAAAAAAGAGAAAGAGAGGTAGACGTGAAATACTATACGTAATCGATTGAATCCAGGAGTCCATTTCAAAGAAATCCAGGACGGCAAATGCTTCAGACCTAAAAGGAATGATCTAAATTCCAAGAGGAAGTCATTGGGCTCCAAAGAGCATAACTTATGATGCTTCATTCTAAGGAATAGATAGAATGACCAAAGTTCTAAATAACATTAGTGGCTTAGGGAAGGAACACATGTATCTTCTGTTAACAAGAAAAAAGAAAGGCAATTAGAAACTCTAGGAAAAAAATGGACATAAGAAAAACCATGATCCTTGTATTAAGCAAATTAAAATGTGACATTATTTTAAGTCATAGATGGACTATGAGAAAATAGAATCCTTCTGTCCTGGGCACTAGACACGTTTTCCTTCAAGTAACACAGGAATTATCCTCTCA
>NW_012152618.1:1624823-1627355 GCF_000956105.1 Propithecus coquereli | reverse complement strand
GAGGAGAGGTAAATGGAAGAAAAAGAGAGAAACGTAGGAAAGAAGAAAGAGAGAAGGGATTGCAATTTGGAAGAGTCTTCTAACTGGACCAGAACTTTGGTATTCTGCGATTTCCCTTCCAGGCTTGTCCCTGTCACTGGTCCTGGGAGGCAGGCCTTCTGTAAGGCTTGTGGCCTGTCATGTGCTCTTTAAACCTGGCTGGAACTTTTGGGTGTCTTTAAATCATGAGCAAAGAGTGCCTGGCATTCTCTCCAGGGAAACACAACTGGTTGTTGGGTCTAGGATGTTATGGCCTATCTATAACTCAGAGTGGATGGCACTGAAACCTGAAGATTTCCCAAGGTGATGCAGCATATTCATGTGAATTATTCTACTAGAACTGGAGACTTTTTGGTTTTTTTCAATATTACAGTTGCTAATTAGTATTTGTGAAGAATGGACAATTAGTTGAAATAGCATGCATGTCATAAAATAGCTGCCTTTATCCTGAGGATAAATCTAATCAATTAATTCAAATGAGCTTAACTAAGGAATAATGATAAGAAAATCTTAATGCTAAGCTATTCACTGATATTATCATTGGGGAAATTTTCTGAAAACTCTAACATGATGCAGTAATGTCACTAATAATACTTTGACAGCATGGAATTAAGTGTGGTTAGGCAATAGGAAGTGAAATGTAAATGTTAAATTGATAATATATTCATTAAGACATCAGTGATATAATTCTGTAAGTAGTAAATCTGAAAGCTATTTTAAAGCATTTCTTAACATTAAATGCTTCTAATTCTCTGGAAATGGCCTTATCCAATATTTTCATAATCAGGTTAACATTTTGAAAATTATTAATTTGCTTTTTTTCATTTCTGTATTGTTAGTGCAAGACCTTTGTCATAATTTCCTTCATGTACCAATCCACCTAGTGGGAGAGGCTGGCCTATGGGTGATTAAAGGAGTATTATTCACTTTCCAGTTTTAAATATAGGATCTGCAACAAGAAAACAAGATTGAGGGACAAGCATTCCCGAGAAAGAATTGGTTTCCCTAAATTCCTTTACCTTTCTATTAGCATGTCACCATCCAAATCTGCAAGAGCTTGCTCCTGGGGTCCATCATGAGAGTTGTGTGCAAAATTAATTTTTTTTATTCCCACTACATTTTGTACTACAAAAAAATGGATGTAATTTATTCTAGGGATGTCATTGAGGTCCAATCATTGTTCAACAGCAAAAAACTATTTGTTGCAGTGCTCTGCGACACATGAGTAATGGTAAACATCATTGACTTCTGTCGTCTCAAAAAATCGTAGACCTTTCCCAGGGTCCCCCAGCACTGAGTTTCTACCAGTTGTCAAGGTGAAGAAGACTAAAGATGAAGCTTTACTTTTGAGCTTTCACAGGGAGAGTATAAATTATGGCTCCAAATGAAAACTGTATGGGAAAAATTTTTACTTGGATTTTAATCATATATGAGAACTCATGTATGATTAAGAACCTTATTTTAATTTAATGTATAAGGTGAGATACAGCACTAGTTATTAAAATCTAAGTACTAAAATGTGAGTACCCTTGATGAAGGTAGCAGTTTCTCATTTTATTCACTGTTAATAGAATTTTCCTTATTGGCTTAAGATTAGGCTTAACTTTACAAATTAGTAGTCAGTTCCTCTTTTCATCTTTTTGTTAGAATCAAACTCTGTGCCTGTTTCCCACCAAACCTTCACTTTATGGTTTCAACATGAATTTTTGTCTTCGTTAATTATTTCATTAGGATTTCAAAAAGAATGGTATCATTTCTTACACATGTATTTACTGGCTTCTTCTGAAAGAGTTTATCCAATTGGCAGGGGCATTTGGTTATCCTAAAATGTAGTTCTTACCAAGTAAAGACTTCTTTCCCTTAGTTACCAATTTTCAGATTAAGAAGTAGGTTTAGTAGCCTCTTACATAGTGAAAAAATAAGATTTTTCTGGCTTTTATAAATGTCATCATGGACCCATGGATTTTCCTAGACTCAATACCTTACTCTCCTCTACAGTTGTTTTTCAAATTCAAGTTGTTATTTTAGCCACTGGAAGCCATGTCACTGTGTCCTTTTGTCATAGCATTAAAAGCATCTTTGTTTTCCGACCCATTAAGATGTCTGAAGCTTACATTTTGTCTTCTCTGCCCCTGGCGTGAAATCAGCCATTTATCCAAGAAAGCTCATCAGGCCTAGTGTGTTTGGTATTATATTAGGGACAAAATCCATGTGCAAGGGATGGCCACTGCCGTTGGATGACATTGCATAGACACCACTTGATGGAACAGAGCCAGAAAAAAAGATAGTTTTGAAAACCATGAGCTCATATTGATAATTTTCAATTTCATTTTAACATTATACAGTTTTGATTTGATTTCTTTGATTTCACAATTGCATCCTTTTTCTAAACTGAAAATCTTGTTTTTAACATAAATAAAATTACTTATTTTGCTTAATCCCACAATACAAAATGAACAGCATCGAAATAACAAGTGATATTCTTACTAACAA
>NW_012152618.1:1612374-1624773 GCF_000956105.1 Propithecus coquereli | reverse complement strand
CTTAATACCATAATTTATCCTTGGAGAGAAGGCAATTGGGTCCTGTTTAGTGGTTCCTATGAGAACTGTCTTGCATCTTCCTGAATATGACCTGACATTCAGGGCCAGGCTGCCCTGGGAAAATGAATTAACTAGTAATTTTTAAATACACTGCAAAATCCTTCTTATATTGCCTAATAGTTTAAATCTGCAAAAACATTATTCAGTCATGTTAACAATTTGATATGTGGTTAGATTCATTTGTTTTGGTTTCTTCTCAATGTGTTTTTTTTTTTTTTTTTTTTTAAAGTAACTCCCATGTTAACTCTTTTAGTCAATGGCTGCATAATGATATTTCTGTCAATGATGGACCACGTATTCAGCAGTGGTCCCATAAGATTATAATACTGTATTTTTACTGTCCCTTTTCTATGTTTAGATACACAAATACTTACCATTGTGTTACCTACAGTATTCAGTACAGTAATGTTGCTGTATGGGTTCGTAGCCCAGGAACAATAGATCATACCAAGTAGCCTAGGTGTGCAGTGGGCTATACCATCTAGGTTTGCGTAAGTTCACTCTGTAATGTTTGTGTAATGACAAAATTGACTAATAGCCCAATTCTCAGAATGTGTCCCTATTGTTAAGGGACACCTGACTGTATTTTGAAATCATTTCAGACTTACAGAAAAAATTTTAAAATAATGCAAAGAATTGTCATATATATTCTCCACTCAGATTTCTCACAGTAAGATTTTATCACATTTGCTTTATTATTTTGTACTCTTTCTTTCTTTCGGTACACGTAGTTTAAACATCCCCCCGTGATCCATTTGGGGGTAAGTTACCGACATGTTGCTTCTTTACAACTAGATACTTCCATGTGAATGTCCCAAAAATAAAGACATTCTCTTTCTGGTGCAGTATCTCATTGTGTATTGCATGTTCCCTTTAGTTGTCATGTCTTTGTCACCTCCTTTAATCTGTGACAATTCCACAGTCTTTTCTTTCATAATCTTGACATTTTTGAAGAGTACAGGCTATTTACATATTTTTTAGAATACCCTTCAGTTTGGGTTTATCTGATATTTCCTCATGATTTGATGCATGTGGTGTATTTTTTGAAAACAAACAGACAAAAAAAAAAAAAAGAAGACAAAACGGGAGCCCCACAGAAGTGATGTTGTCTCCTTCCAGTGCATTATGTCATGAGGCACATGATTTTTTTGTTTTTGTCCTAATGTAGATGATGCCAACTTCAGTCTCTTGGTTAAAGTTAAGTCTGCTGGGATTCTCTGCTGTAAATTTACCATTTTCCTCTCTATGTTAATAAGTATATTGTGAGGAGATACTTTGAGACTGTGTAAATATCTTGCTTAGCATCAACTTTTTACACACTAATTTTAGTAATTATTAATGATTCTTGCCTGGAATAATTATTTGCTGGTTGCCTGATAGTGATTTTATCATTCTATCATTCTTTCTATATTTATTAGTTGGCATTCTACTGTAAGGAAGATATTTTTCTTCTTCCTCATTTATTTATTTATTCATGGATTCTTGTTTTCTTCAATATGTGATAGTATGTTATTACTGTTATTTATTGGTGCTCAAATTGGCCTCACCATGTGGTGAGGAAATTTGCATGGTCTCTAGGAGCTGAGAGTGGCCTCCACGACAGTCAGCAATAAGCCAGAACCCTTGGTTCTATAGCTTCGAGGAAACAAAATCCACCAACAACCTAGGGGAAAAGTAAGTGGATTCTTCCCCAGTTGAGCTCCCAGATGAGAACCCAGCCCTGGCTGACAGCTTGATTGCAACCTTGCACAGAACCCAACTAAGTTTTCCCTGGTCTCCTGAACCATGGAGGACTGTGATATAATAAATGCATGTTGTTTTAAGCTGCTAAGTTTGTGGTAATTTGTTATGCAGCAATAGATAACAAATACATACTACTTCCTGGCCCAAAAAGTAGAAGAGCTGATGTGGTTTGGATGCTGAAAATTTCAGAATCAGAGCCACTGCAGAAAAGCCAGTTTACTTATTATGCCTTTTCTGCCGTTTGCAACCTACACATCTAGCACCTTCCGTTTGACTCTCATATCTACTCTCCACACTTCTCCACATTCCTTCTGACCCAGAGGGCTGACTCATACAGATTGCCCTCTGAGGTAGCCAATAGGGAAACCAGCAAACGACTGAGGCTGGCAGGGCACAGAGGTATTTATTTCATTGATTTTCTCCCTGCAGGTCTTAGCAGGTTAGTTGTGAAGCCCTGATGAAGATCAAAAATTCCCTCAGCTTTCCCTTTCCAAACAACTCTATCCTTCTGGATTGCACAACCACCCCTGTCCTGAGCCCCTTCAGGCCTGCAGGTAATGACGCCACCCCTACCCCCGTTCTGAGCCCCATAGTTCTGTACCCTATTTTGCTGCCTTCCCTAAACTGTGCTTACTCCTTTTAAAAGTCCCTTTGTTAAACTGACATCAAATTACCACAACTGACTGTGTGATCTGTTTCTTGATAGATGATACGGAGTTCAACAAGGTTTTCTGAATGACATTGTCCAGAATTAAAACTGGGATGTCTATAAATATAGATTCTGAGTTTGGGAGAAAGGGTCTTTAGAAGGGAAGGGAGATGAGGGGGAAACGTTGTACTGTCATTGGCTGTCGGTCAGGCTTTACAGCTGTGTCCGAATATGGCATGGTGAGTAACTTACAGGAAACCCATTCCCAGAAATCTTGTGTTGTAGGTTTAAGTCCAAAGTGAAGAGTCTAACCAGGCTTCAATTTGCCTTTGATGAGTGCATGGACAACGCGCTGTTCTTTCATATTCCTGCATGCTATTTTCTAAACAAAAAGAACATTGAACTGGAACTGACGAGGATTAAGAAGAGAAACCATAAGGCTTCCTTCTCCAGAGACTGTTCAGAAACAGAAAGACAACCATCTGTCTGGACAGGCAGAGGCACGGTGCTGTATGAAAGAGTCTTTGATTCATTTCTTTTCTTACAGAGGTTGGAAGCGAATGTTAGTACAGAATTTTTGAATGCCATGTATATGTTCTGTTTCAAATGTTGCGATTCCTAAGATGATTCTGGGAACTCAACACGATATTTAGATCTTAAAAGAATCTGTCTTTTTCATAAATTTGCAGAAGATGGGAACGAGATTATCTTAAGGTCAGTTTTCTGATGCCTTAGGAAGTTAATGTTTCTCTCTAACATAGTACAGTCAAGGGATTTGAATAAAGTGGGAGATGCTACGTGGACAGAATGAGATGTTTATAGAAGCCGGTTGCTTGGGAAGGTGTAGATGTCCCCCTCACTGCCCTCACACCAGGGGCCGTTACTTAACCTTCATTTGTAGAGTTCTCAAGCTAGGAGGAATTTAAGAGATTATTTAACACCAATTTCTTCCAATTGAGGAAACTTAGCCATTGAAAATTACATGGTTTTGCCTCAACTCCCATAATGAGTGTGTGAGTTTGATGAAGTCTAACTTTCAGTTTCCAAGCAGTTTTTTTCTCCCTTTGAATGAGAGTCCCCTTCCATAGAAAATACACATTCAGAAGTTATGAATTAAATTCATACTTGCTTTAATATTACTGCCCACACTTCTGTAAATCTGTGAGGGAAGAAAGAAGATCTTAGCTAATGAGCAAAGCAAAATGTTACAGTTGTCACCATCGTGGGCAGGGTATATAACCCACTCCAAGGTCACAGAAAGTGTCAAAATGACCCATGGGGCTTTGAATAAACTAATGCCTTACTGCTCCATGGAGGGAACAGTACTTCTCAGGCCAGGCTAGCCTTAATACCATAATTTATCCTTGGAGAGAAGGCAATTGGGTCCTGTTTAGTGGTTCCTATGAGAACTGTCTTGCATCTTCCTGAATATGACCTGATATTCAGGGCCAGGCTGCCCTGGGAAAATGAATTAACTAGTAATTTTTAAATACACTGCAAAATCCTTCTTATATTGCCTAATAGTTTAAACCTTATTTGTGTTTCTTTTCAAACTGAATTTTTATAGTTACTGAAGCGAGTTTTATATTTAAGGACTAATTACCCCAATTCATCTTGAGTGCAAAAGAAAAAAAGATTTGTTACGAAGTAGTAATTTTAGTTAAGGCCAGACTCCCTCCTCCCTAAATAAATCATTTCAAAAGCACTTGCTCAAGACATAGGCCACATACACACCCCTCATGTGCACACGAACATGAATATAGACAGTCGCCATGCACGCACACACATGCACGTGCACACATGCACACACATAGCTGAACTGGGGCTCTGCTCCCATCCTCGAACTCACAGTTTGTTGCTCCTTCCTCAGTGCAAGACTCTTGCTCACATGCGAGACATATATAATGCAGCAAAATGCTTTCTTCTTGCCCCAAACTATATTCCCAAATAAGATTAATTATTAGTTGCCTATCTCAGTCTATGACCTCCTCTATGTAAGAAGTAGAACTTTATTGATTTCTAGAAATCAGTTAAATTTTTAGCATGAGCTCCCATGCAGTCAGTCCAGGCAAAGCCTTTCCTGCGGGGCTGGTCTCATTCCTGGGCACGGTGGAGGTGTCCGTCTCAGTCGCCTCATCTCACCTTGCCTCACTCTTCCTCCTTCCTGGTTGCCGCTACGTGTGTCCCTCTCATGCCTGACACACCCCTTGTGGTGTGCAAGTCACACATTGGCAAACACCAAGGGCTGTGGGATGTGGCTGACCCTGGGCAGGGCATGTCCTAGATACTCATGAAAGAGCAGTGTTGTCGTCACTCTCCAAGCTTGAGATCATGAGTAGTGATAGTGGGAAGAAGAGAGGTCTTGCAAATATTTGCAAAGTAAAACAGGAGCAGAATTTGGGAATTGAATAGATGAGAGTAAGGGAAAGGGAGGTTCAGGATGGCTCCCAGTACTCTGGTTTGTGACACAGATAAAGCATTTGACTGAGATAGCAGCAGAAGAAGAGGAACTGGTTGGGGGCATTGTGACAAAATGTGGAGAGATGGTGAGTTCTGTTCCTAGGTGTCAGGTGAGTTTTGGATCATCATGTCATACCAGATGTCGATGGGGTCTCATCAAGATCCCCTTTACTGGGCTGCTCAAGCCATTCCCCAGCTGGTGTGGGTGAGGAAGCAAATCACTCGCGTAGCACCTTTCTGTATCCCTTTTGGTGCTTAGCTTAGTGGTTCCCAAACTTGTCTGCACATTAGAATCTCCTGGAAGTTTAAAAAAATTCCAATGTCCAAACCAGAGCCCAGACCAATTAAAACATAATCTCTCGAGGTGGGACTTCAGCCATCAGCAGTGTTTGAAGCTCTTCAAGTGATTCCAATCTGTAGGCAAGTAGATGCCATTGCCTTAGATGAAGGCAGCCAACTCCCGGAGATGCCTGGCATCGCTTGGCCCTTCTGGAGTAGTTTGTGGCCAAAGGCTCAGTGACTGTGTGTGTATGTGTGTGTTTGGGGGGGGTGTATATAAAGGTTCAGCCCCCTCACCTCAATGTGGGACAAGCTCTGGTGCAATTGATTTTCCAGAATTCCCCTTGGGATCCATCTGAAGTTAGACTTCTGATACCACACCTTTTTTTATTTGTATAAATTTAAGGGGTACATGTGCAATTTTGTTAGATGAGTATATCGTGTAGTGGAGAAGTGTGAACTTTAGTGTGTCCATCACCTGAATAATGTACATTGTACCCATTAAGTAATTTTTCATCACCCACTCCTCCCACACTCCCATCCCTCCATGTCTCATTGTTTCTCAGTCCACTCTGTGTCCATGTGCACACATTATTTAACTTCCACTTATAAGTGAGAACATACAGTATTTGACTTTTGTTGCTGAGTTGTTTCACTTAAGATAATGGCCTCCAATTCCATCCATGTTCCTGCAAAAGACTTGATTTCATTCTTTTTTATGGCTGAATAGTATTCCATTGTGTGTATATACCACATTTTCTTTATCCAATCCTTGGTTGATGGAAACTTTGGTTGATTCCATATCTCTGCTATTGTGAATAGTGCTGCTATAAACATATGAGTACAGGTATCTTTTTGATATAATGATTTCATTTCCTTGGGGTAGATACCCAGTAGTAAGGTTGCTGGATCAAATGGTAGTTTTTTTTTAGTTCTTTGAGAAATCTCCATACTGTTTTCCACAGAGGTTTTTTTTTTTTTAATCATGAAATTGTTTTAATTCAACACACAGAGTGTGAATAATATGTTGGGTGGGTTACTCATTACTCATTCACATTCATACACAGGGAAAACAACACAATTGGTATAATTTTTGAACAATAAAGCATATTTTTTCCATATACATTTTATCTTTTCCTATGCCTAAATTCATTTAGAGTTTACTAGTTACTTGATTTAATATTTTAATAATTGGCTTTTCCATATAACTTCACAGCATGGTATCATGAGGAAACAAAAGATTTTTAATGCCAAGAATCAATGAATTGTTAGGAAACTAACTTTGCAATATAGGTAAAGCAGAAAGTTAATAGAAATGCCAAGGACCCTTAAGAGCTGTGCTCTGGGCTAGTACATCTTCTGACTTTTTAAAAAATTATTGATACATATTATGATATCACATCTTTGCTCAGCATTTTCCCCTGTCATGGTCTTCTTCCTTCTCTCTTTTCTTTTCAGAGAACTCCCTCAATAAACCCCTGGTACAAGAATTCTCATCTCAAGTTCTGCTTCTAGGAAACCCAACTTAGGACAAGAGTGGACAGTGAGTGTAGACAGTTGGGACACTTTGTTAATTCTAACACTTGAAGCTTCAAAGAGACTTGAGCCTACTTACAGGCAGAGGAAAGAGAATCAGAATAGAATTAGGATTAGAAGTAGAATTGGAATTAGAGAGGTGAGGCATTAATAAGAGGAGGTTTGGAGGAGACCATAGAAGAGAGTAGCAAGAATCTGCTCTTCCTGCTCAGCTGGGTCTAGCAAAGTCTCCTTGGCACCATATTATTCATTCATTCATTCATTCATCACACATTTATGAAGTACCTGTCATATGTCTGACTCAATATTAGGCACAAATTTTTAAAAAGTAAAGACCCTAATCTCACAGAAGTTCATAGTCTTTAGACTTTAGTAGGAACAACAGATACAAAAACTATCACAATTCAGTGTAATCTTTGCTGTAAAAAGTGTATAAAGTGTTACATAAGCACAAAGATGAAACAGCTTATACTGACATGGGACAAAATACTTTGCAAAGGAGATAAAGTTTGAACTGGGAATTGAAGGGTGAGTTTAAAATGTGGTTTGGGTATGAGGAGGGGGTGTCTCTATATGTGAACAGGGCCAAAGCCTTATAATTCATTAGTCTCTTAGAAAGTCAGCATTCTGTGTCAGGCAAAGTGATTCATCTTTCTCCTCCATGTCTCCAACTGCAAAATCTATTTGGATATGACTTTAAAAATGTTTCTTTTTTTTTTTTTTAAAAAAAAAACTACCACCAAGAACAGTGGAAAGAAGGGAAAAGGAGAAAGGAATAATTTTTCTCCAGGCAAGAGATCTTACAGAATTGTTATCTAGGGTGAAGTAAGAAAGCTTCTCCATGTACACTTTTGAACTAAGCTGACACCTTTGCATGGTGCCTTCAGTAAACAACAGGCAGATCTATGAAATATTTAAGCAATTGACATTCTCGCTCAGGCATGCCTTCTGCAATCTTTCCTACCTGTTAAAATCTCACTTATGCTGCAAATCCTCAGTCAAGTTTCAGATCTTCCTCAAAGAGTGTATTGCTGCTGGCAACCCAACATTCCTGCCCCTTTGCTGCTTTTCCCAGAACTTTCTTCCATTGGTACTTTGTAATATTCTCATTAACTCAATATGCTTATGCATTTATATTCAGCCATCCTTCTACTGTATTTATTTAATAGATGGACTGGCTTATTGGTGGGTCAGCATGTGGGTAATAGCATTTTAAAGAATCAGGTGTTAAGCATGTTATAATTAGAGACTCCAATGTTACTGATTTGAATATCAAATTATAAACATTTCCTTTCCAGTGATTTGATGTGATTTGATTATATCAAGAAATAATCTCCAAATAAATAAGAGTATTGCACCAAAGTCCATCTTTGCCTGTGCATGTGTGTGTGAAATCATTTCCATGATGATTTCTTTTCCCTAGTCCCTGTACTTCCTAATTTTAGCAAAGAATTAGTGCCATCAGCTAACAGATCAGAAGAATAAGTATCTTTAAGAAGCATGGAGTACTACTCAGCCACAAAAAGGATGAATTAATGCCTTTTGCCACAATTTGGATGGAACTGGAGACCATATCCAAAGTGAAGTGTCTCAAGAATGGAAAAACAAACACCACACATATTCTCTATTAAACTGGAGCTATCCAAGGGGCACACAAGTGCTCAGAGGGAAGTAAAAGTCATCGAAAATCAAGCAGAAGGGAGGGGAAAAACCTGCCTAATGAGAACGTTGAATACTAGTCAGGTGGTGGGCACACTTATAGCCCTGACTCAAGCATTACAAAAGCTATCCATGTAACAAAAACGTTTTTATCCCCTCAATATTTTGAAATAAAAACAAGGAGCAGTTACTTTTTATTGGCTGGAATATGGAAGTGGAAGATAAATATTCTGAGGCCTAGTTCTTATCTTTCTGACCCTTCATTTCCAGTACGTTTGGTTCTCAAATTTCATGGGCATAAAAATCACCTAAGGTGCACATACAAATGCAGCACCTTGGGTAAGTGCCCTGGGTGTCCCGATTCTTTGTTCTGGAGGCAGGCCCTGAAATCTGAATTTCTAAAAGATACCTCAGGGAATTCTGATGTGCTTAGTCCACAGGACAGCCTCAGTGAGAAACTGCTCTTGCAACAGAGGTAAGGTCTGAAAAAGGGCAAATGTATTACGAGCTGTCTCTTTAAAACCCCAACCCTTTTTGGGAATTGAAACCTGCATTCCTTCCTGAGGCCAGTAATCAAAGGGGCAGAAAATGCTCTTTGTTTTATAGCATCTTAAACCACAGGACATGGCTCAACAGAATTGTCTGGAGGTCATGAGATCCTCTTCACCCAAGATAAGGTGGAATCCGCCAACTATGGTTAAACAGCAGCCCAAGGCCACGACATATGACACTGGTCCCATGGACCCAAGCCCAACCTCTGAAACTCCCCCTTTAAAAAATGCTGTATTTCTGCTTAAAGGCGTGGTGTTGGTTTTTCAAGACACTAATCTGCTATTCTCCTCATTTTCTGGCAAATTAATAAACTTCTCTTTCCTTTTCCTCAAACCACTTTTCCTCATTCTCACTGATTCGGCCTCAAGGACAAGTACTGAACTTTCCGTAACACTGTGACTGTTTCTTATCTCTGCTGAAAGAACCCTCAAGACTAAGAGACCATTTAGCTGTGTGCAGTGAATCTTGCTTCCAAAATTCATAAATTTCATTCTTGAAATTTGAAAGAAAACAGAACCCAAAATGTAAATATCTCCTTTCAACATCTTGCAAATCATTCACCAGTCCAGCAGTATTCTCTAGATCTGTAGTAATATTTTCATCTCTAGCTCACAAGAAAAGAGCCTGAGGAAGCTTTGTAAAGAGGAGGAGATAAAGTGAGCTTGATTGCGGTTGCAAAAAGAGAGCTGAAATATTATTAAAGAGTGAGAGGTACAGTTTTCTAACCGCTTTACTGAAAGTGTACTACTCTAAAAAAATGCAAATCGTTAGTTGGACAGGCAGATAAACTAAAAACCAAAATTACCATAAGAGAAAATAATGTTGAATGGAATTTGAAAAGTACACTTATGCTTGGAAATCTCTTCTTAATTTTAATCACAAAATTGTTTTTTCCAGTCTGTAAGGTCATGTTATCCTTGAATAATGAAAGCTTTCTCCCCGTAAAAATACACTTCTAATAAGTAGCCTTCATAAATAGATATAATGTTACCATGTTTCTGAAATAAGCACAAAAGAATTTTAATGGTAAAAGGATACAGTGTATTCTGAAAATGACTGTTTGCAATTCACAATATTTTCTTTATGCTGTGAATTTAAATATCACAGAGAATATTTTTCTTTTTCTTCAGTATTTTTCTCACAAGAAAGAAAGAAATAAACTTAGCATGCAAAATATTGAGAAGTACACACAATACAGCATAAATGGGATTCAGCAAAGATCGGGTAAGGGTTTATCAGGATTCCTCCAGTTGGGGAAGTCTGGGCAGACAGACAGACAGTAATGCTACGTCAGAAGTATGGGGGCTGAGTTTGTTTACACGTGAAAAAAGACCTGCATGAAACCAAAGATGGAGTAATGTACTCCTCAAATAGCAGCCTAGCTAGTGCACTCAGGACCATTTTCTCGTGGAGGGTGTCTGAAAGGATATGTGTTTAAAGAAACTCAGAGATTGCATTCATTTCCATAGCATCATATTTAAAGAGATTATAGGTGACAAAACAGAAGCTCTGTAGCATATGTAGAGATGTATTATGGATCAGGGAATATCTCACAACTGGAATTCCTCTGCCTGTGTGAGTCCTGAATTACTGAAATATCTAAGGGAATCATTAAAATTTTACTCCTTTTCACAAATCTATCCCAGTTTATTGAACACATGGCATGCTCAAGATTAGAACGCAATTGCCAGGAAAATGGGACTTTGTGTTTTATTCACATTTGCATCCCAGTGTCTAGAAGAGTGTCTGGGATATACTAAAAGCTCAGTAAATATTTGAGCACTTGAATTAATTGGTGAAGACTGAACTATGTGCTGTGGAGGAAGAGGTCAGTAACATATAGTTTTCTTTTTTAAAAATTATTAATTGATACACAATAGTGCATATTTATGGCGTATGGTGTAATATTTCCACTCATATATGCAATGTGTAATGATCAAATCAGGATAATTAGCATATCTATCACCTTAAAAGTTTATCATTTCTATGTGTTAGGAACATTCAAAATCCTCCCTTCTAGCTATTTGAAAATATACAATAAATCATTGTTAACTATAGCCATCCCACAGTGCTACAGAACACTAGAATTTATTCCTCCTACCTAGCTGTAATTTTGGCATATAGTTCTTTACTCCATGAAGCTTTCTGCCCTTATTTTTAGTGACTAGAGCCATTTGAGAGTGGATTATTTTTGAAAAGTGTGCCCACGTTTTGACTATAGTCAAAGCAGTTTCTAGTGTGTTCTTGGCTTACCTGTGGGATGTCAGTTTCTCTGTCACTGAACAGCCCGGTAGCATCCATCCTTGCTTAATGTGGAACGACCGAAAATGAGATTAGGATCTGAAATGCATTCGTTGGAGCTACTCAAGGAGTGTCTGCATATTTCTAAGCGCATTTTCAAGTCTTATTAAATTCAAAAATAAGAATCAACGTTAGAGAAGAATTCATACTAATAACAAAATATTCCTTCCCGCCCCGTATTACCCTGTAGGCATTTATACTGGGTAAAACAACTTCTCTTCTCATAAAAAGTCATGAGCTTCCTTATAAAATTGAGTAATGACACCCTGCTAGGCAAATGACAATCTACGCAGTGGTGTGCGCTATACGTTAGACATACTTCGCTCACAGTGACGCCTAGGTGGTAATAGCGGAATAATGAGTACCTGAGTAAACACCCGACATTGGAATGCTAACTGTTATTACTGCTGGAGAGTAGCCTATGTTTAGGTTATATTTAGAAAAGAATACATGTGTTTTGCTCTTATGGGGCTTCTTGTCAGTATTCCTGTCAGCTTTCATTAATCATTATGCATTTATAAAAGACGTGTTTGTCTTAAATTAAGGAGGGAAACCCAATGTGGGAGAAAGAGAAATGGTTTGAAAAAAATTGAATGTAGCCTCATCTTCCCCTCAGCTTGCAGCAAAAATTAGTTTGGCACTGGCAGAAGCCAGGCGCATTGCATGGTTTAAAGTGAGAAGAGGCATTTAAAAAAAAATGTGGCAAAATACGAATAATGTAAAATTTACCATCGTAACCATTTCTAAGGGTACAGTTCAGTGGCAGTAAGTCAACTCACCTTGTGCAACCATTACCATCATCCATCTCCAGAACTCTTTCCGTCTTGCAAAACTCAGTTCTATACCCATTAAACACTAACTTCCCATTCCTTCTTACTTCTCCCCTGGCAACCCCACTCTATTCTCTGTCCTTATGAGTCTGACTACTCTAGGGACCTCATTCAAGCGAAACCATACAGAGTTTGCTCCTTGGTGACTGGCTTATTTCACTTAACATAATATCCTCAAGGTTTACCTGTGTTTTGACATGTGTCAGAATTTTCTTTTTTTTAAAAAAAAGGCTGAATAATGTTCCATTGTATGTATGTGTCACATTCTGCTTATCTACTTGTCCCCTGATGAACACTTGGGTTTCCTTTCACTGCTTGGCTATTGTGAAT
>NW_012152618.1:1609563-1610884 GCF_000956105.1 Propithecus coquereli | reverse complement strand
AAAGTTTTCATCATTTATTATTGAAAATGGTGCTTATGGCTTTGTTATTTTAGATGGGACAAAATTATATAATATTGGGTTTATGATAATGCTACCTCATTTGGTTTTAGGCTATCTAATTTCATTTTATTTAATCTTCATTATAACTCTAGGTAATAGATATTGCCATCATAATTGTTTTTTCAGTTGAGTAAAACAAGCAGTTGCTCCAATTTCCGTAAGTGGCAAAGTCAGAGTGAATCCATATATATCTGAATTCTCATACTATCTTACCTTGCTTTTTCAAGTGCTTGGCATCTTTCCATTTTAGTTTTTTTCCACAAACATTTATTAAGCTTCTATGACATGCGAGGTGTCATAGAAACTTAGTTATTGTATATTTACTACTATGCTAGGTGTAGAAACAGTCATTACTGTCAAAACATCAAAATTACACGTAATTTCAATCCAATCTGGAAAATACTGAGAGGTAGGCACAGATCCTAGTAATGATACTCTTAGTATGTTATATCATCTAGGACTTGTATGATTTAGAGTGTCATTTTTGAGTTGCATTTTAATTTCATTTTTAAATATTGTTTTTGCTTATGAAGTTAAAATTTGACATAGTCCACATAACAAATGGCGACAAGTTGCAATCATATGAATTTTTTTCTAATATAGAATTTTCAACCTATGTTAATCTGCTTTTGATGGTTTTCTAAAATAAGAATAAAATATAGATCATCAGGTAGAATATAAAATAGATTCATGAACTTCAATAGGGTGTTGGAAAATAATGTCTTAATAGACCAAGATATCTGAGATTTTCTAAACCAGCAGCAGCAACAGTAAGATACTTATTAACTTCTCTGCCAACTATTGCTAGAGCTATGATGATAAGGGTCTATCAAACTCCTAATTAAGCAAAAGGACTATAAGCCCATTTCTCCTTTATAAGTTACATCTGAGGCTATAGCTGTCTTCTACAGATAAATATTAGTAAGGAAAACATAGGCACTTCAGTTCCCCATAGGACAATATTTTTGTAGTGGGTGTCCATGGTGACTGGATATTTGTTTAGATTTAGTAGTCCACTATCTAGTGGTGTTAGTTGATGCTATGGGTGTATCTAAATGGAAGAGATGAGAACTGAGGATTGAACTCTCGGAAATGCCTAGTAATTATGAAAATGTAGAAGAAGAGGACCCTGTGAAAAGATTGAGGAATGATCATCAAATAGGAGAAAAATCAGGAGCTGGTATCTTGCAAGCCTAAGATGAAAGGAGTGGTCAAGAATGTAAAGGCAGGAGATTAGATTTTGACAACAGAGACTCAGCTT
>NW_012152618.1:1607513-1608063 GCF_000956105.1 Propithecus coquereli | reverse complement strand
AGGGAATATGTTGGCCAGCCCTAACACTTGCATTTTTCCTTAAACTTTGTATATTGAAATAATATTAGATTTACAAAAGAATTGCAAGGATAGTGCAGAGTGTTCTCAAATATCCTCTACCCAGCGTTCTTTAATATGGCATCATACATCATTATGACATACTTATCAAAACTCAGAAATGAAAAACGGTATAATACTATCAACTAAACTACAAATTTTATTCAGGTTTTCCATTTTTTCCTCCTAATAATGTCCTGGTTTTGTTCCAGAATCCAATTCAGGATACCACGTTGCATTTAGTTATTCTATCTCCGGGTCTCCTCCAATCTATGACAATTTCTCAGTCTTCCCTGACCTTGACGATGCTGAGGAGAGCAGGTCAAGTATTTTGTAGAATGTCACTCAACTTGAATGTGTCTGATGTTTTCACACGATTATGCTGAGGTTATAAACCATTGTCTTTTTAGAGCTAAATAGCCCTTTTCCTCTTTTCTGCTAACTACCTAGTGGTGGGATTTTTTTTTCTTCTTCTTATTGTAATTCTTAAAAA
>NW_012152618.1:1605777-1607456 GCF_000956105.1 Propithecus coquereli | reverse complement strand
TTGTTTGCTTATTGTCGAATGTAGGTTCTGATGACAGGAGCCTCCCTCTTGTAATTACAAGCTGACCATTGAACAAAACAGGTTAGAGCTGCACTTTTTTTGCTTATGTACACAGTGTACCAACATAGGAAAGAGAAAAAAATTTGAGATGGGTCTGGGGAGACATCTTAGTAATGCTTTATCCTAGTGAATTGGAGCGATGTGACAAGAACAGGTCACTGAAGAGACAGCATAGGATACCTGCCTTTTGCTAGTTCATCTGAGTGTCATTCATGTTCTATGGATATGCAAGAGATCTGGGGTAAGATTTAGGTCCAAACGAATCTCAGAGGTAACTACTGACTTTTTAAAGAGACATTGTAGAGAAGAAAGTATTCCTTGCTGAGGAAACAGATGTGGAAATTTGTCTGGGAAGTGGTATACTATTAGCTAAATGGATCAGACAGACTGAACAGGGCAGGCAAGGCAATTTTAAGTACTAAATCTGCAGAGGATATTAAAAACATATAATATAATTAAAACCATTGCCTTGGATATCAGTAGGTCCACAGATTAACTTGGGAGAAACAAACACTTCATAAGTATAAATCAGATGTCTTGGTCCTGACTTCAATAAACTCAGTTGTCCCTGGCAGAATATTGCTGCAGCTCAGGGAATATGTTGGCCAGCCCTAACACTTGCATTTTTCCTTAAACTTTGTATATTGAAATAATATTAGATTTACAAAAGAATTGCAAGGATAGTGTAGAGTGTTCTCAAATATCCTCTACCCAGCTTTCTTTAATATGGCATCATACATCATTATGACATACTTATCAAAACTTGGAAATGAAAAATGGTATAATACTATCAACTAAACTACAGATTTTAATTCAAGTTTTCCATTTTTTCCTCCTAATAATGTTCTGGTTTTGTTCCAGAATCCAATTCAGGATACCACGTTGCATTTAGTTATTCTATCTCTGGGATCTCTTCAAATCTATGACAATTTCTCAGTCTTCCCTGACCTTGACGATGCTGAGGAGAGCAGGTCAAGTGTTTTGTAGAATGTCACTCAACTTGAATGTGTCTGATGTTTTTGCACGATTATGCTGAGGTTATAAACCGTTGTCTTTTTAGAGCTAAATAGCCCTTTTCCTCTTTTCTGCTAACTACCTAGTGGTGGGATTTTTTTTCTTCTTCTTATTGTAATTCTTAAAAATCCAAGCTTTATTAGGTTACTTGCCTCATAGGACTAATTTTATTTTCATTTTACAACAAAATCAATGAGAATATCTTCTCTGTGGGTGCAATATACTAAATTTTGATAGTGTAGAGGTCAGAAATAAAACGATTCAGTCGTTAAGGAAAAGCCCACATTTCACTGTCTGAAAAGGCAGATCTTAAATAGCCGCCATATATTATCACTATTAGTGACTGTTGGACAGTTATGATTACAAGATGGGTTATTTATTACGAAGAAGTTGCTCTTCTTGCCTAGAAATGATTTTCAAAACTTCAAAGGTAATCAATAAACCACTTGATAATTTGTTCCAAAGAATTTTCAATACAAAATATAATTGAAAGAGAAAATAACCATTAAATCCAAATGTCTCTCAATCTGATAGACAATGTACAGTTTCTTTCCAGTAAAATAACCTCATGAGTTCAACTGAAATACTGTTTTCCAAAGCTCATG
>NW_012152618.1:1598434-1604280 GCF_000956105.1 Propithecus coquereli | reverse complement strand
TAATACCACTATACTAATATGCATCTACATTCAATTTCCTAGATTGTGGCCCTGGATTTTAAGCCTTTTCTGGGAGAGTACCTGACTGTACAGCAAAGGTCAGAATCTCAGGGGAAAAAAAGGTCATGTTATCTGATGGAAGACAAGTTGAGATGAAGCCATGTAATTTTGGGCACAGGCCATAAACAATGTGGGGTGCTTGTCCTCACACCAGCAACTTACGAAAACTCTATTTCTTGTAGACAATATGTTTTCTATTCCTTGAGCTTCATTTTTCTCACTTGGGTTGAAATTTAATTACTAGACACGATATATTAGTTAATTTTGGGATCTTATTTGTTGTCAACACAAACTATAATCTCTGTTTTTTAATTGTTGGTCAAATGTCATCCCTAGAAATGGCAAACTACCTTAGAAAATGGTTTTGAGATTTTCAGAAGCTTGCAATAGCAGAGAGTATTAAAGTACATGTAGAAGGAGAAAAAACTGATGAAAACAAGGTCTAATTCCTTTTCTTTGAAGTGTTAAAATTTTTTCTTTCTCTACTCCTCATACATTGCTAATATTCAGATAATTAGAAAATATTAAGTGCCTCATTTTAGAAGTAGGAACAACAGCAGTAAACTGTGCAATGTTCCAGTTGTAGTGCAATGTGGAGGGAATATAGTCTAATGCAAGAGGCAGACTTGAACATAAATAGTTATGATGCAATTTGATAAATTGAAATGTCAGAGGAACTTAGAAGAAGAACCAATGGCCTCTTCTTTGATGAGTCAAAGAACACTATGCAAAAGTAGGATTTTGAACCCTAAGTGGGATTGTATTCATTAAAGCCAAGTAGAATGGGTATTTGAGGCAAAGGACATGGAAGTTTTTTGGGGAAATGGCCATAGGATTGCTACGGCAACAAAAAGGTGGCATGAAAAGAAGAAGCAGACAATGAGGATAGAAAGGAGGACAAGAGCCAATTTATAAGATGTCCAAGGAGCTTGGACTTTATTCTGTAGGTGGTGGAGGAGTGTGGCAATTACATATTCATTTCAGAAATGCACTGATCCAAACAGAAGATGAATTAGAAGAAAGAAATATCAGAGGCAGGAAGACCAACGAGGAGGCTGTTGCTAGAACATCGTTTAGAAACAATGGGGGCTTGAACCAGGGCAATGGTGGTGCAAAGAGACAAGAAGAGATGGATTTATAATTGTTCAGTAGGTGGAAGAGCCAACTTGGTGACGAAGGGTGAGAGGTAAGAAGAGAGAAGGATCATAATTAAGCATGAGCTCTTTTCTGTTTTACCTTTAGTGATTCAGTGAAATGAAAAGGAGTTAATAAATGAAAAATAGCTGATTTAAAATACACACACACTCTCTCTGAGAGAGAGAGAGAGAGAGAGAGAGAGAGAACTTGCGCCAGTGAGTGAGCTAGAGTCAATGTTGCAGAATGACTGCAATAGTTGAGTTTAGATGATGGGTATAGAAGAGCTTATGGTACTATCCTTTTCCACGTTTCTGTAGTTTAGGTATTTTTTCTCGATTACAAAGTTGCTGACAATTTGCATTATTGACATGATCGAACCAAATGCATCCAAAGAATCAGTGGTCCAGGACCAGTTGTGGTGCCGCGCTGACTCTTGCCACATTCCCTCCCCGTCTCCTCTCACGGCACTGCCATTTTTGTGCATTTTATTTTATAAAAGCAGAATGACAAAGAGATGCAAAGTCAACAAGTACGCTTTCACTACATAACCTCAAAATTAGAATATTTTTATCATCTATTAGAAATAAGAGCAACTTCCACATATCTAACATGTCTCACAGACATGTTCCCGATTATTCTACTTTCACATTATTCTTCTCTGTTCATTTGGCACTTTGTAATTACATCCTGTGTATCATTCACACTCAACAATTTTCACCTGTATCCAAATAGACAAAGACGCATGATCAAACTCTCGACATTTCTATGCTTTTCTCTTTAGTATTCCATTGCAGCCTGTCGGTTTTTAAAACCGGCATTAACAATGCTTGCAGTGGAAATGTAATGAATTCTGAAAATAGAAGTATCTCAAAATGTGAAGCCTTGACACATTCATGGTTTTGACACTATGTACAATGATAATAAATGTATTACATTTAATTCACTTTGTTTACAGGTTGCATCAAGGTGTATAAAACCAAAGACTTTTATTGTGGTTTTAATATGTCCAAAAAATGTGGATGTGTTTGTGGGTGTGCATCTATGTTATAATTATACTTTATTTTCTATTTCTGAGATTTTACCTTACTTGCATTTTAATTTAGTTCTGAGATTTCAGCCTCTTAAAATATGGCACCCCAGTAGAGGTGCAGGCAAATATATCCTGTCTGCCCTCCTGAAAATGCTACCTTGACTCTACTTTTTGTGATTCTGTTTAGAAATCGGGGTATGCTTTAAAGGGAAGAGTAAAAATATAAATTTGTGTCCCTCAAAGAGAGATGTAAATTATGACCTCACAGGCATGAACCCCTAAGTAAATTATAACAGATGTAATATATAATGTTGACCATTTCATTAAAGATGCTTCAGAAGTTATTAAGCATGTGAGTCTCTTCAGAGTTCAGATAATGCAGACACAAAAGGATAAAGTTTCTTTTCTCTTTGGAAAATGTTAAAGTTTTGACATGGTAAATATTATAAATAAGTAATAAAAACTTTTGGTGGAAAAGTACATATCTAGAATCATATTCTCCTGTTCCAACTGTCAAAGCACATCTCTCTGGTTTAATTTTAAAATTCATTAAAAGTTCTGTTTCCTTAGCTTAGGCATTACCATCTGGAATAAAGTTTGTTCTGGTATGGGATAAAAAGAAAACTTTTTATTATTGAAGAGTTAAATTGACTATTTCTAACTCTAGAGTTTTATTCTTAAGAAACAGAAAAAAAATGAGGGTTAAAGATTTTTCTGATAAAGCAGTTATTTTCAAATCAGGTATTTAAAGTTCTCAGTCTACACTTTCTAACATTCAATTTTACTTTATAATGAAAGTAGTACATGCATTTGTTGAAATTTTCTAAGCAACAAGCACTCTCTGACAAGATATGTGACTATCCCTGGGGGCAGAGAATTTCAAAACTGAAGTTTTAACCTACACCCAAATGGGACCAACTATTCTTTATGTTCCTACTCAGAAAACCTACGGAAGGCTTTTCTAAGTGATAGTCATAGGCACTTGAATCATAATCACCTGTGGAGACGCCCACTTCTGGTTAGGATATAGAAAGTCACAAGAGACAATTTCTTCTACCCTAATAATAACAAGCCAGACAGTCTATAAGCCATAAAATAATAGTTCAAAAAGAATTCTTCAGGGAGCTAAGGATAAAAATAGACCTAAATAAACTAAAATCTAGAAAGTGATAAGTCCTTCCTGGAGCTAAAAGAAGGATGCGGGTTAGGAGAAACCAATAGAGCTTTTTAATAGACTTTTAATGCCCATGTTTGCGTTGATAAGATAAATTAGGATCTGAGGAGCCTCAGCCACAAAGTGAGCCTTCACACACCCTCTGTCCCTTCCTTACCGCCCCTGACTGAGTACATGTGCACAAATGCTGAGGCAGGCAGGGTTGCTGAGATAAAGACCTTTTCAGAGACTCTGGCGATATCACTGTAGACACTGAAAGGAAAATGAGAGAATGTTATGAACAACTTTATGCAATAAATGCAACAAATTAAATGAAATTGACCACGTCTTTGGAAAAAATACAACATATCAAAATTGACAAAAGATAAAACTGAAAATTTAAATAGCCCTATTTATCTATTAAAGACATTGAAATCATTATCAAAAACCTTCCCTAAAACAAACACTAGGCCCAGATGGGTTCACTGGTGAATTCTAGCAAATAGAAAGATTATCAATATTTGATAAACTCTTTCAGAAAATAGAGGAGGATAAAATAGTTTTCAACTTGTTTTATGAGGCCATCATAATCCTGATGCCAAAACGTGAAAGAGGCATTAAAAAAAATTACAGACCAGTATCCTCCCTGAACAGAGATGTAAAAATCCTTAAGAAATTATGGTGAATGAAAACTAGCAATGTGTAGTACATTATGATCAAATGCAATTTATCTCCATAGCACAAGATTGATTTAACATTCAAAATTCAAGCAGTGAAATTCACCACAATAACATAATAAAGGAGAAAAATTATGTTCTCTCAATAGATTCAGGAAGAAGCATTTGACAAAATTCAAGTCCATTCATGAAAAAAAAAAAAAAACCTATCAGCAAACTAGACATTGAGAGCTCCTTTTATCTGATAAAGTACATTGACAAAAAACAATAGCCAAATTTATACTTAAACATTAAACTCTTTACCCCTAAGATCAGGAACAAAATAAAGACATGTGCTCTCACCACTTCTATTAAACATTATTGGAATTCTTGCACAGTAGGCAAGACAAGGAAATAAATGGCATAGAGTTTGGAGAGGAAAAAATAAAAATCTTATTTGCAGATTACGTGATGTGTACCTATAACACCCTATGGAGTCTACACACACACACACATACACACACACACACAACCACTAAAAGTAATATGTATTTATCAAGTTCGTAGGATATAAGGTCAAAATACAAAATTAATTCCATTTCTAAATACTAGCAATAAATAATTTGAAAATGCAAATAGAAATGTCATTTACAGTAGCATAAAAAAACAATACCTAGGAATAAAGCTAATAAAATATCTTCAAGATCTATCCTGTGGCTACTGTGACAAATTACAGTAAAACTGAGTGGCTTAGAACAATAGACATTTACAGTCCCACAGTTTTGGAGGCTAGAGGTCTGAAATCAGTAGCACTGGGCTAAAATCAAGGTGTTAACAGGGCTGTGCTCCCTAGGGGGCTCGAGGGGAGAATCCATTCCTTGCCATTTTCAACTTCTGGTGGCTGCTGGCATTCCTTGGCTTGTAGCTGCATCACTCCAATCTTAAATGCCAATATCTTTAAATCTATCTCTGCTCTGTCTTCATATCATCATCTCTTCTGGGTCTGTATAATCTCCCTCTACCTCCTCATATAAGGATATGTGTGATTGCATTTAGGACCCATCTGAATAATCCATGCTATAACTTAATCACATCTACAACGTGCAATGTTCTTTTCTTTTCCTTTACCATAAAAGATAATATTCACAGGTTCTGAGGATTAGGATCTGATATCTTTGGGGGCCATTATTCAGCCTAGGACAACTATGGACTCTACAAAAACACCTATTAGAAATAATAAGCATTTAGCAAGATCATGGGATACAAGGCAAAATAGAAAAATCAATTATATTTCTAAATACTAGCAATAAATAACTTGAAAATGAAAGAAAAGTACTATTTTTAATAACATCAAAAATACAATATCCAGGAATAAAGCTAACACAAAAACTATAAAAATTGCTGAGAATAATTAAATATGACCTAAACGAATGGGGAGAAACATCATATTCCAGACCTGTAAGACTTAATATTATTAAGCTATAGATTCAATGCGATCTCAGTGAAATTTCAACAAAACTTTTTAGGAAATTGGCAGGATGCATCTAAAATTTATCTGGAAATGTAAATGATCTAATGTAGCCAAACAATTTTGAAAAAAAAAAGTTTGAACATTAAAATGATCTAACTTACTATAAAACTACAGCAATCAACATGGTGTGGAATTTGCATAAAGGTAGGTAAATAGATTAATGGAACAGAATAGAGGGTCTGTACCTATACCTTTACCTATATTATCAATTAATTGTCAATAAAGCTGTTAAGTCAAATCAATTAGGAAAGGAATATTTTGTTAAGAATGGTGCCAAAA
>NW_012152618.1:1560916-1598292 GCF_000956105.1 Propithecus coquereli | reverse complement strand
AAACCCAAATCATAAAAGAAAACAATGTAAACTGGAGACATCATGAAAATCAAAAGTTTCTGCTCATCAAGGACTTCATTAAGAAAGTTAATAGGCAAGTTCCAGACTAAGAAAAAATAGTTAGAATACATATAAATGACATAGGAACTGAATCTGGAACATATTTAGAACTCTTACTCATAGAGTATAAACAATCCAACAAAAAGATGGATAAAATCTTGAACAGACATTTTCCAAAACAAGATAATAGAATGTATTTGAATCATAGTTATCAGGAAATGGAAATTAAACCACAATAAAATACTATTTTATACTTATTATGATGGCCAAAATAAAAAAGACTGCTAATACAAAATGTGGGGTATATATAGAGCAACTATGTGTACAGAACTCTCATGTATTACTGTTATAGGGTAAAATGATACAACTACTTTGGAGAACTATTTGGCAATATAAAGTGAAAAATACATTCATCTACAACTTCACAATTCTACTCCCAGGTATTTAAACCATCATAAAAGAAAATGTATGTGCACAAAAATGCTTATATACAAATGTTTATAGCAGTCTTATTCATAATATCCTCAAACTGCAAATGTCCAGGAGCTGGAGAATGGATAAGGCAGCATACAATGTAATTCTATTCAGCTAGAAAAAGAAAAATACCAGTTATAGATACTACAACACAGATGAATCTCAAAAACATTGTGAGTGATGGAAGCCAGACACACAAGATAGCATATTGTATGACTCCATTTATATGAAGATATAAAGCAATAAAAACTAATCTATGGTGATGGCAATCAGAGAGGGTGTCACATTTAGTGAGTGAGAAAATTGAATGGAGAAGACTGTCAGGGAACTAACTGAGAGGATGAAAATATTGTATATCATGTTTGATGTGGTGGTTACATGGATATAACCACTGTCAAAATTAATCAAACTGAACACTTAAGATCTAGGTGCTCCATTAATCAGGAAGAAATAGAACTCCTGAACAGACCAATAATGAGCAACAAAACTGAAGCAGTAATAAAAAATCACCCAACAAAAAAAGTTTGTGGACCAGATGGTTTCACAGCTGAATTTTATCAAGCCTACAAAGAAGAATTGTTACCATATTGTAGAATTTATTTCATAACATCAAAAAGGAAGAAATCCTCCACAACTTTTTCTATGAAGCCAATATCACCTTGATACCAAAGCTAGGAAAGGACACAACAAAAAAGAAAACTATAGCCCAATATCCCTTATGAATATAGATGCAAAAATCCTCAGTAAAATTCTCGTAATCTGAATTCAGCAGTACATCAAAAAAATCATCCATCACCACCAAGTGGGCTTCATCTCAGGGATGCAGGATAACTCAACATGTGTAAATCAATAAATGTGATTTACCACATAAAGAGAAATAAAAACAAAGATCATACGATCATCTCAATAGATGTAGAAAAGACATTTGAAAAAAATTCAACACCCTTTTATGATAAGAACTCTTAACAAAATAGGCATAGATGGAACATATCTCAAGATTATAAAAGCCATATATGACGAACTCACAGCCAACATCAGACTGAATGGAGAAAAGTTGAAGGCATTCCCACTCAGAACTGGAACCAGCCAAGTTTGCCCATTGTCACCACGTTTATTCAAAATAGTGCTGGAAGTCCTAGCCGGAGCAATAAGGCAAGAGAAGGAAATCAAGTGTATCCAAATGGGGGAAAGGAGGTCGAACTATTGCTCTTTGCTGATGATGTGATCTTATATCTAGAAAACTCCAAAGATTTTGCCAAGAGACTCCTGGAATTGATAAATAAATTCAGCAAAGTCTCAGATTACAAATTCAGTGTACACAAATCAGTATCATTTCTATACACCAACAACAGTCAAGGTGAGAGTCAAATCAAAGACTCAATACCTTTCACAACAGCAACAAAGAAAATAAAATACCTGGGAATATATTTAACCAAGGAGGTGAAAGGTCTCTCCAAGGAGAACCACAAATCACTCAGAAAGATAATTGCAGAGGATGTAAACAAATGGAAAAACATATCATGCTCATGGATTGGCAGAACCAACATTGTTAAAATGTTCATACTACCCAAAGTGATTTACAGATTAAATGTAATCTCCATCAAAATACCATTGTCATTTTTTGCGGACCTAGAAAAAATAAGTCGACACTTTGTATGGAACCAGAAAAGAGCTGAAATAGCCAAAGAAACCTTAAGCAAAAAGAACAAATTGGGAGGCATCACTTTACCAGACTTCAAGCTATACTACAAGGCTATAGTAACCAAAACAGCATGGTAATGTCACAAAAATAGAGACATAGACCAATGGAACAGAACTGAGAACCCAGATATAAAACCATCCACATATTTCCATCTGATCTTTGACAAAGCAGACAACAACATACAGTGGGAAAATAATCCCTATTCAATAAATGTAGCTGGGAAAATTGGATAGCCACATGCAGAAGATTAAAACAGGATCCTTATCTCTTACCACTTACAAAAATTAATTCAAGTGGACAAAAGACTTAAATGTAAGGCATGAAACAATAAGAATTCTAGAAGAAAGTGTTGTAAAAACTCTTCTTGGTGTTGGCCAAGGCAAAGAATTCATGAATAAGACCCCAATGGCAATCATAGCAACAACAAAAATTAACAAATGGGACTTGATTAAATTAAAAAGCTTCTGCACAGCCAAGGAAACAATTAGCAGATTCAAAAGACAACCAAGAGAATGGGAGAAAATATTCACATTCTGTACATCTGATAAAGGGCTAAGAACCAGAATCTACAGAGAACTCAAGCAAATCAGCAAGAAAAAAGTCAAACAACACCATTAAAAAGTGAGAAAAAGACATGAACAGAAGCTTTTCAAAAGAAGATAGACTAATGGCCAATAAACATATGAAAAAATGCTCAATATCTCTAATTATCTGGGAAATGCAAATCAAAACCATAATGAGATATGACCTAACTCCAGTGAGAGTGGGTTTTATCAAAAAGTCCCAAAACAACAGATGCCGTTGTGGATGCAGAAAGAAAGGAATACTTATACATTGTTGGTGGGACTGAAAACTAGTACAATCTCTATGGAAAACAGTATAAAGATTCCTCAAAGACCTAAAAGTTTAACCATTTGATCCAGCAATCCCACTACTGAGTATTTAGTCAAAGGAAAAAAAAGCCATTTTATCAAGAAGACACTTGCACTTGAATGTTTATCACCACACAATTCACAATTGCAAAGATGTGGAATCAACCAAAGTGCCCATCAACTCATGAGTGGATTAATAAAATGTGGTACATCTATACCACGAAGTACTACTCAGCCATAAAAAAGATGAATTTTGTCACAACCTGGATGGAACTGGAGATCATTCTCCTAACTGGGGGATCCCAAGAATGGAGAAACAAACACCACATGTACTCACTATTAATTTGGAACTAATTGATAAGCACTCCTGTGCACAAATGGAAATAAAACTCAAAGGAAATCAAGCAGGTGGGAGGGGGAGAAGAGGGTGCGTTAAATCACACCTAATGGGTACAATGTACACTGTCTGGGTGATGGGCACACTTATAACTTTGACATAGGGTGTACAAAAGCAATCCACGTAACCAAAACATTTGTACCCCTGTAATATTCTGAAATTTAAAAGATTTAGGTATTTTATTCCATATAAATTATATCTCAATTTTTTAAAAAAAGATTCCATTGAAGAGTTTCTTTATAATGCAGCTTCTTAGGCCCCAACTGCAGATAGACTAAATTAGAATCTTCAGGAATAATTGTAATAAATATTAAATTCTGAAAAATACTACAAAAGATATTTGACATAAAGCAAGACTTCCCCTTAGGTAGATTTATGTGAAAATGGAAAGGAACTTTTCCTCAAGGTGACATGGAAAGTGACTTATCTTTGCACAAAGGTGAAGAATATCAAGACATAAATGTTCATGATTATCTAACTCTTTCTTTCCCATGCTGAGAAACAAAGGGGAGTAAGTTCTGGAGAACTATAGATCCACTTCCTTAAGGGAATGAGAATATGAATGAATAGTGGTTTTGTGGGACTGGAATGATATAAGGTACTAGACTTAGTCAGGCTCTGGGTTAAATCTTTCGGGTGGCCTGGGGACCTAATCAACATTTATCTTAATTGCTAGTTTGAGACAATGTATTCTGAGTTCCTAGTAATTGACTTACAAATGAACTTGGGACACACTGCCAGCTTATGAATTCAGGACAGCCTGTACTGGAAAAAAAATTTTACATGATGATTGAGAGGGAAAGAAGAATGTGGCAAAGAATATAGATGTGTGAATTGAAATCAATTAGTCTATTGCAATTTTCGTAAGCTAAATTTCGTCAACAACAGTAACAATATAGTCCTTGTACTAATACTAAGTAAACTATCTTTGTGAGCTCTCTTTATTCTTTCAGCAGGGAAGGAAAGTATAAGACTGGGTATTTTGGTTTTTATACAGAACTGCAGTGTGCTGGACAAACCCCTACATAATTGCAATTTGATTCCATAGTCTTTTAAGATATAAAATGGGCAATGGGTTATGGGTCTAATGAGACCTTTGGCCCAAGCTACGAGCACGAGAAACTGCTGCTTGAGTTTTCCCTTTAGGAGGCGTTTTCAGTCTTTGCTTTCCCTTAAATAATTTCACACAGAAAACCATCACTACCTATTAACAGTATAGTGGGATCATGAAGTTATGCTTATATCTCAGTGAGGCAAGCTTTGTGGAATAGACAAGAAGGGAGATTTGGTGGAGAAATCATCAGAGCTGCTGTATTGGCAGGAATGAGGCACAGGGTGCCTTGCAGGCATCTGTGTGCTCAGATAACCCTGAAATGATCCCCCAAACTAAGAGACAGACATGGGGAAAGAAAATTCCAGGAATTCTCTTCCTTTTTTGAGAGGAAATGATTTGACTATGGTTGTAGGTTCACTTGTAGGTTCACTAACCCTCTGGGCCATTCTCCATGCTTCTGCCAGATGATGCTCCAAGACATAGATGAGGTCATGTGACCCCTCTGTCTAACACCACTTGCTGGCTAAATATAGGCAGGCTTCTTGGAGGTTGCATGTGTGAGTTCTGGGAGCAAGATGACAGAGTAGGAGATACCAGCTTTCTTTCCCCTACAAAACAACAACAACAACTAGACAGTTATTCATAAAGGCAAATAGCCCCAGGAAGGCTCAAGAGTCCAATTAAGAAGCTACGACAACACAGTGGAACCAAAAAAGGCCAATAACTAAACAGAAAGGATCACTGCAGAGATTGGCTTAGTAGACACCTGGAGATGGCTAGGAGCAAAGATGAAGGGAGGTATCTGTATCAGCCACACAGGGGTTGTCATAGTCATCCCCAGTGCTCTGTGGGAGACCCTGGCAGCCTTTGTCACTAAGGATTTCAACAACCTTTTCAACAGCTACAGAGTTCCTGCAACTTTCACAGTGAAGGACCCCGTGATGTTAGTTGGTACTGAACTTAGTGGCCCATTCTGAAGAGTACACCAGCAGCTTTTGTCACTGAGATAACCAGCAGTCATTGCCACCTTAGACTCCCTGGAAAGGAAGATGCTGCTATGCCTGCCTCAGCAAGAGCTGCTGCTGTGTCACCCTCAGATCAGGGCTGTCATCCCCCAGCCCCAACTCCACGCAGGCTCTGAAGCACAAAGCTATGACTACTCGGTGTACACCTGCACTTCATATGCCAGGCAGTTGCCCTGTGTGTGCCCATGCTCCACATCTTATTCTGCGGCTGCTCCCTGTATGCCTACACCTCAGGCACAGGAGCCACTATAAGCTAGGCAGCACCCTGGACTCTGGAGTTCCTCTCACGCTGGGAGCACCTGTGCTATAGACTCCGATTCTGTGGCTGCCCTAGAGGCACCTGCATATTAAACAACATTGTCACTACCACTGTGAGAGTGCCCACAAGCCAGACCTGGTGCCAAGAGGGATCCTGACAGCCATGACATCCCTGATGGAAGAAAAGAGATCAGCAGTTCCCCAACAGTTTTCTCTGCCAAAGACCCAAACAATCTTTTTTGCTGCTGTGGACAAACACAGCATTGGCCGTTAAAAACCCTTACGGTCTTCTCTAATGCTGACCTCAGCTGATGGAGTTGCTCAGAGACTACTCCACTAGGCCTTCCCTGGAGTAGAAACTACCACACCTTCCCCAAATGACACTCTTGCATCTAACCACAAATGTCTTTCCTCACCAAAACAAGTTCATAAAGTCTGGAAGATGTAACTGTTCATGAAATACTCAGACATCAATGCAGGGCTATAAGAAACACATAAAAATCAAAGAAACATGACACCATCAAAGGAGCACAATAATTTTCCAGTAACTATCTTCAAAGAAATGGAGATCTATGAATTGCCAGAAAAAGAATTCAAAATAATTGTTTTAAGGAAGCTCAGCGAGCAAAAAGAGAGCACATATAGAAAAGTCAATGAAATCAGGAAAATAATAAAAAAACAAAGCTAGAAATTCAGAAGAGAGATAGAAGTTATAAAAAAGTCAAATAAAAATTCTGGAGCTGATAAATACAATGAAAAATGCAATAGAGAGCCTCAACGGCAAACTTAAGCAGAAAAAATAATTCATGAAATTGAGGACAGCTTATTTGAAATTATTCAGGCAGAGGAGAAAAAATAAAAAATAATAAAAAAGAGAAAGCCTATGTATATTACAGGACACCATTAATACCATCAAGTGAAATAATTTTTGCATCATGGCATTTCCAGAAGGAGAAAAGAGAGAGTGAGAAATGGGCAGAAAGCTTATTTTAAAAAATAATGGCTGAAAGTTTCCCAAATCTGGGGAGAGATATCCAGGTACATGAAACTCATAGATCCCTGTATAGAATAAACTATCTAAAAGAAAAATTAAATTAACCCCATTTAGAATACCATAAAAATAATAAAACATTTAGGAATAAATTTAACCAATGTGGTGAAAGATCTGTATATGGAAAACTATAAAACATTAATGAATAAAATTGAAGAAGACACAAGAAAATGGAAAGATATTCCATGTTCAGAGATTAGAAGAATCAATACTGTTAAAATGTCCATACCATCCAAAGCAATCTACAGATCCAGTACAATCCCAATTAAAATGTGAGTGATATTTTTAACAGAAATAGAAAAAAAATTTCTAAAATTTCAGTAGAACCACAAAAGACCTTGAATAGTCAAAGCAATCTTGAGAAAAAAGAACAAAGCTGGGGGCATCACACAACCTAACTTTGAAATACACTACAAAGCTAGGGTAATCAAAACAGCATGATACTGGCACAAAAACAGATATATAGACCAATGGAACAGAATAAAGAACATAGAAATAAATCCATGCTTTGGGGTCAACTGATCTTCAACAAAGATGCCAAGAACACACAATGGGGAAAGGATAGTTGCTTCAATAAATGGTCTGTAAACTGGATATCACAGGCAAAAATGTGAAACTGGACCCCTATCTTACACCAATTACAAAAATTCGGTAGAAATGAATTAAAGACTTAAGTAAAAGATCAGAAACCATAAAACTCCTAGGAGAAAACATAGGGGGAAACTTCTTGATATTGGTCTTTTATTTTTTTTTAATTTCAGCATATTATGGGGGTACAGATGTTTAGATTATGTATGTTGCCCTTGCCCCCCCCAAGTCTGAGTTTCAGATATGTCCATCCTTCGGGTGTGGTCTTTTTAATGATTTGTTTGATATGATATCAAAAGCACAGACAACAAAAGCAAAAATAAATAAGTGGGGACTACATCAAACTAAAAATATGCACAGAAAAAAAAGAAAGAAAACTACGAAAAAACAAACAAACAAAAACAACCAATAAAATCAAAAGGCAACCTATGGACGGAAAACCATTTTCAAATATATTTGGTAAGTGGTTAATATCTAAACTATGTAAGGAACACATATAACTCAACAGAAAAAAAAATTATTTGATTAAAATATGCAAAGGAACTGAATAAATATTTTTCTAAAGAAGATATACAAATGACAACAGGTACATGAAAAGGTGGTCAACATCACTAACAGTCAGGAAAATATAAATCAAAGCCACAATGAGATATCATCACCTCATACCTATTAGGATGGCTATTATCAAGAAGACATGAGGTAATAAGTGGTGGCAAGGATGTAGCAAAAGGGAACCCTGTCCACTGTTGGTGGGAATGTAAACTGGTACAACTACTGTGGAAAACAGTATGGGAGGTTCCTCAAAAAATTAAAAATAGAACTACCACATGATCCAGCTTTACCACTTCTGGAGATTTGTGCGTCTGTGTGTGTGTGTGTGTGTGTGTGTGTGTGTGTGTGTAATTCATCCACAAAAAAGAAGGAAATCCTGCCATTTGCAACAACATGGATGAACTTGGAGGGCATTATGCTAAGTGAAATAAACCAGGCACAGAAATACAAATACCATGTGGCATCACTTGCATGTAGAATCTTTAAAAAAATAAAAATGAGAAAGAGGCAGACTCACAGAAACAGAATAGAATGGTGGTTGCCAGGGCCTGGGTGTATGTAGGGGGTAAGAATAGGGAGATGTTGGTCAAAGGGTACAAACTTTGTTATAAGATGAATAAATTATGGAGATCTCATGTACAGCATGCTGATTATAGTTAATAATACTATATTGTATATTTAAAATTTGCTAAGAGAGTAGATCTTAAGTGTTTGTACCTCTTGTACCAAAAAAAGAGACAGAAAAAGGTAACTATATGAGGTGGTGTATGTTTTAATTTACTTGATCGTGGCCATTGTTTCACAATGTATAAATACATGAAATCATCTCACTGTACACTGTAAATATATACATTTTTTGTCAGTTATACCTCAATAAAGTTGAAAAAAGCTAATTAATAACATGGACTAAACTAAAAAAAAATATGTGATCTGGGCTCAAGCCCCAGTAACAACACTTACTAGCTCTGTAACTTTGTGCTTTATTGTTTAACACCCTCTACCCAATGTCTTATTTTTATCTCTTTTGAATCGATCTAATGCTATCCAAAACCAGATGCTGTCATAAAGACTGAGGAAATGATATGGAAAGTACCTTGCACATAGCAGTTGTTCAAAGGGTAGAGATGTAGACCATTAACTGCTCAATAGAGGGTTGACAACCCTCCATCATTTGGCTCCACTTCCATCTTCAGTCCGTCACTTGCACCCTAGGTTCTGGCCTGCAGAGCTAGGAATCATTCCTGAATATCTCAGGTTGCTTCACAACTCCAAGTCTCAAGTCTTGATTTCTTCCCTTGGGTCTTTCCTGAATTCTGTGTAGACATTTTATTAGAGCATCTGCATTAGTGTACTCATCCATTTACCTCTCTGCATGTCTATAACGGACCATCAACTCTGCAGGAGCAGAGGCTCTGTCCACGTTGACTTTGTCCAAGCTCAGACCTGGTATGATTTATTAATATCAGTGGAAGTAGGAGGAGTTATAGTAATAGTGGTAGCATAAATCGTATAGTTGTTCCTTGGTATTCAAGGGAGACTGGTTCCAGGACTCCCTGTGGGATAAAAAAATCCATGGATGCTCCAGTCTCTGATATAAAATGGTGTAGAATTTGCATATAAACTACCCACATCCTCTTGTATACTTTAAATCATCTCTGAGTTACTTACAGTACTAATAAAATGTAAATGCTATATAAATAGTTGTTACACTGTATTGTTTAGGGAATGATGGTAAGAAAAAACCGTGTATATGCTCAGTACAAATAATTTTATAAAATAATATTTTTGATTCATGTCTGATCAAATCAATAGCTGTGGAACCCAAAGGTATGGGAGGGATGATTATAATGATGGTAGTAGAAATGTTATATCATGAACATCAGTAATAATAGTGAATAATTATTGCTTCTGCCTGGCCTTTTACTTATATTATCTCCTATAATTCTAACAACTTTATGAGGTATTTATTATAATTATCCTCATTTTAAAAATGAGAAAATGAGACAGAGAAAAGTCAGGTATTTTGTGCAACATGACACCTTCAGTAAATGGTAGCTGGAGGACTCGCCCCTGGCTTGTCCAGAACACACGCTCTTAATTTTATAGCATACTTTCCAGTACCCATTTGTGACAAGAATGATGGCAGGTGAGAGGGTCAGGCATGGGCTTACTATCAAAAACCCTTTTCCTTAGAATTGTAGAAATTAGGTTTGGGAAAATTGCTGAGCTGTCTCTTCAGATATACAACTTACATGGATGTGATGCGTATATCAGTAAACCATTTATGACAATAATCCAATACTATTAGATTGCAGCCCTAAGGATAAGCCATTGGAAGAGTTCATGTCCACGTCTAGTGGTGGGGACATTATGTTTATAAATAAAAGCTCTTGACATACAGATTTTCTTTGTCTCACAGATGAGCACAATGACAAAACTGGACATTCGTCTTGTCCTTTGTAAATATAGTGATCTTCTGTTTCTCTGATGATTGGCAAGCTTGTAGCCAGCTGGAACTCTGTCGGTCTCAGGGGGCTTCATGGCCTCTTATGCCAAGTCTGCAGAGGCGGCCATCAGAAAGCACCTTGACAGGTGTTAATGACACTTACTTATGAGCTCCCTGTCTCGGATCCTCTTATTGCAGGTTAAAGCTTATCTATAGCAGGCAGTAAGGCTATATACCATTTATGGATGAAAATTGTGAAGAATTATGGATGCTAGACACATTGATACTCTGGGAAATATTGAGAGAAAGTATGGTGAAGAGAAATAGCAGGAGACCTTAAAAGATAACTGGTATTTATAGCCTGTTCAGGATTCCCTAGTTGCTCAGGTTAGAAGCACAGTAGCTCCAGGCCTGGGCTGCCAATTGTTTAGTGTCTGCGTAATTTCCACCACATACCCTGAAACATTTTGATTTTTTCATTCCTTCTCTGTTTTCTCTCTATAGAGTGGATATTTAATCAACTAACTTCTAATTATATCTCCTATATTTTGAAGGCCTATCCAGTGGTTCTTGATCTCTCATGGGTCAGAACTTCTTTCAGACTCTTAGGAGTACTGTGGACTTTCTGCCCTCCTTGCCCCTGAAAATGTGAATACTTATTAATGTATACACACGCTTCTCCATAGAAAAGTGACTCAGAGGTCCATTTTGGCCCATCCATGCATCATCTAGAGATCCATGGACCCCAAGTTAAAAACCTCCCTCAAATTCCCCAGTTATTGTTGCCTACAAATTCCTTCATTGTGGGGAGGGTTGGGGGGGTCTGAGGAAAAAGCCATTAGCTGCTATGATCTTTCTTACACTCTAGTTCTCTTTACGAGCATAAGATCTGATAGGCAGCTTTTTATTTTTTATTTTTTCCCAGATTGAGCAGAAACTTCCCCTTCGTCCAAAGGTTTCTGGAAAATTACTTTTAATTGAAAATTATAGCTACCCTCATCCATAAAGGAATCATATAAAACTCAACTCTTATGGCTTATTAAAATCTACACTATTTTGCCAAAAATGAAGCCTTTAAACAACAGATTGTGAGATTTTATACACACATATAATGTTATAAATTTTAAATTTTATTATACGTGAATAAGGATATGCATATATATTTTCCTTTGACAGCATATTCAGGCATGCTAAGGACTGAATGTTAGTGTGCCCCCACCCCCAAATTCATGTGTTAAAACTAATCCCAAATAGTGTTTGGAGATGGGGCCTTCGGCAGGTAATTAAGTCATAAGGGTAGAGCCCTCGCAACGGGATTAGTGCCTTTATAGGAAGAGACAGGAGAGAGCTGCTTCCTCCTTCTGCTTTCTATTGTATGAGAACACGGTGAGAAGATGACCATATGCAAACCAAAAAGAATGCCTTCACCGCAGACTGGATCTGCCAGCAGCTTGGTATCGAACTTCCCAACCTCCAGAACTGTGAATAATACTTTCAAAGATATTAATCCTAGTGACATCTTAGAAAATACTTGGAGAAATTATCTCATCAGAGTCAACATATACAATGAATGAATGATCTTTATTTGCTGCATAGATGCTGGTGGGAGTAGATTGCCATGTGGCCAGTATTGAAAAAATGTTTTTCCCCTTACTTACATGGGGCATGTTGGCATCTGTATTTTTAAATTACAATAACTCACAAGCTTTGCAATAGAATAGTTGGGGATTAAATAAAAGTTGCAATACCAAAACATTATTAAGTGATGCATAAAATTTATGATAAATACTTTCAAATAATATAGTAGCAGCTAGAGAAATTGAATGAGGAAGGAAATTTACATTATTTTTCCTCCCAGGAAAGTGTTCCCACCTATTCGTCAATACAAGTTTCAAACAAACAGCGATTACAGTTTATTTTCCAACTCACAGAAGGGGCTCTTTGGATTGTGGGGTCTTTTGAGCTTGTTAAATTCCTTTGTTCAGCTTTAATTTGAGAATCAGCAGGATGCAATAGTGTGTGTCTGATGTAGGATCTTTGTCTTGTTGCTCAACTTTCAGTGACTTAAAGCAGTTTCCACATGAGTAAAATAAGCCATAGGTTTCTGCCTAAATGTCATGTTATAATTTTGCCAAATGTCTATCTGGCACTGTGAAGTCTTTGGGGTTGATGTCTACATAACCTTAGAAGTTATAGTTTTAAATTACACAGAATAAACTCAAAGAAATTTTGAAATCTTTCTTATTTGCTTTCAGTAGTTTAAATAATTCTATGAGTACTATGACAGTCTTTATGAACTACAACAAAAGATGTTTACCAGGCTGATCAATCATATCTATTTGGTCATGGCTATTTAAACACACTGAACTAAACATCTAAACAGACTCAGTGTGGGAGAAGGTGAGAAGGAAGAATTTGTCCCTTCTTCCATATGCCTCCAGGAAAGATTTGAGGTTATTTTATTTCAAATAACTTATTGATAGTGATACTGTTTATTATTATTCAGTGTGGTTAAACTAGAAGTAGTCTATTTCATTGAAAATATTATTACTGAATTTCAATAGAGTTATTCAATAACATTCTAAAATCAAGAAGCAAAGAAACAGAAAAATAGTCTATAATTTCACCATGGAAAACAATGGATAACATTTCAGAGTATAAACTTCCAGATGTTGTTTTATGTATGTGTTTAGAAGACTTTTCTATTAATAGGTACAGATGTATTTATGAAATACTAGCGTGCTTTCTGTGCTATTTGTGATGTGTTATATTCACCCAACTGCATATTATATCACAAACATTTTTTCATGTCATTGATCATGTTTCTAAAGCAATACTTTTAATAGATTCTAGCATTTTATAGTCATTGTGCAGACACACTAAAATAATAAGAAAATTTGGTTGTTTTTCTTTGTTATATACAGCGCTACTATAAATATCTTTATAATTAAATATTTGTATATATCCTTATTTATTTCAATTGGATAAATTTTTGGTAGTTAAATTAACACCTTTATCATATACTAATTCATGTATGCATATGTATATCTTGTCCTGAATTTTCTAATCATTGACTTATCTATGCATTCTTATGTAGTTCTTAACTCCGTTAAGTATTATTGGTGACATACTATTTTGAAAGATGGTTTTCCCTCAGTATGTTATCAGATTCCTCAGCCTTCTTCAATAAATTGATCAATATCATAAAACCCATAGAACCAACGGTGTTTATTTCTAATGTTTAACCTATTTTGTTGTTATTTTAATCATTCAATGCCTCCCAAAATATAGTTAATAGCTAATCACCAACCTCTACCTACTGTTTCCTCTCATAAATTCCTTGAATTTTTCTTTATCCAAGAGTAATTTCCCAGGTATCTACATTTTGACCAAATTCTGGAGCTAATTTGTCACTAACTGTGCTTACAGAGATGTGATTTCCTGTTTTCCACTATTCATATTGCTGTTTCTTATTTCCATTGTTCATTCTACTATTTCACCATTCGTATTATATTATTTTTTATCATGCCTTTTCATCTGACTGATTCTCATTTGCTTACACTCCTAGGCAACAGAGACCTTGAAAGATTAGTTTGTTTCTCAGCACACACCATTTTTGCTTTCCTTCCTGAGTTACTATTGATTCTTCTCTTTGGAGATGACTATACATCTTCTAGTCCGCTAAGTTTTTCTTGTGAATTTAACAAGTGAAAGAAAGGGGACACTTAACCACTATTTTTCATTATTGTGAAAATTATTTATTTACAAACAGAGATCAAAACACAGAAAATCAACAAATTACTCATTTCTTAAGAAAGAAGAGAATATGAAATATTTATGGAGCAGCTAAAGGATGAGTAAAATTTTACAAAGACTATTTTAGTGTTCACAGTAATCCATGATCATAAATAACATTCATTAAAGAAATGTTTATAGCCTGCCTGTGCTTTCTAGGCAACTCTTTTAGATTTAGGGAATACAGGCAAAAAGAAGACACTGTCTCAGGAGAGGACATTTTAGAGGGCAGCAGGTGAGTAGAAAGACAGTGATGATGCAGAGTTGTAGGTTCTGCAACACGGATATGAATGAGAGTGAGATAGAAACACATCGGAGCACATATAGCTCTGTGTCTATGTGTGTACGTACACTTGTGTGTTTGTTGTGTGCACATGTGTGTTTTGTGTGGTGTGTGGTAGGTATAGCAGTTTGTGTGTGGCATAGGTGTGTGCGGTATATGTGTGGTGTGTGTGTATGTGTATGTGGTGTGTATTTGATGTGTGTGCGTGATGGATGTGTGGGGTGTGTGTGTGTGGTGTGGTGTGTGGTATATGTGAGTGTGGTATGTGTATGATGTATGTGTGTGTTGTGTGTCTGATATGTGTGTGGTGTGTGTGTGTGTGGTGTGTGTGTGTGTGTCCTGTGTGTGGTAAAGAGATAAAGATTAGAGAATGCCTCTGTGAGCAAGGGATGTCTCAAATGAAGCCCCAAGGAATTCAGGAAAGTCGTGTTGGGAAGAGAATGGAGAAAAATAATGTTATTAATAAGTAGAGAAACTAACATGTGCCAAGACACAGGAGTGAGAAGAAATGGTTTCTTAGGAAACTGCAAATAACAAGGCTTATACAGAGTACATAGTATGTAGCATGTAGAATTGTAGAGAGATAAAGGTACATAATGAAGAGATTTTTTCCTTTGACTCAAAAATCCCATTTCTTGGAATCTCTCTTAATAATATACTGGCAGTGACTAATGTACACAACATTATTTGTGGTAGTACAAAACTAGAAATGATTGAAATGTCATTCAAAAGAAGATTATTTGAATACAAAATGGCATATCTATATAACTGAAAACTATGCAGTAATAAAAAGTAATGAGTAATTTAAACAAATATAACAATGTACAGAGAAGTATTTTTTTTTGTTTTTGTTTTTTGTTTTTTTATTTCAGCATACTATGGGGGTACAAATGTTTAAGTTATATATATTGCCTTTGCCCCACCCGAGTCAGAGCTTCAAGCGTGTCCATCCCCCAGACGGTGCTCACTGCACCCATTAGGTGTGTATATATCCATCCCCTCTTCCCCTCCCACCTGCCCGACACCTGATGAGTGTTATTACTATATGTGCACTTAAGTGTTGATCAGTTAATACCAATTTGATGGTGAGTACATGTGGTGCTTGTTTTTCCATTCTTGTGATACTTCACTTAGTAGAATGGACTCCAGCTCTACCCAGGATAATACAAGCGGTGCTAGATCATCATTGTTTTTTGTGACTGAGAACTCCATGGTATACATATACCCCATTTTATTAATCCACTCATGTAATGATGGGCACTTGGGTTATTTCCACATCTTTGTAATTGTGAATTGTGCTGCTATAAACATTCTAGTGGAAATGTCTTTTTAATAGAATGCCTTTTTTTCCTTTGGGTAGATGCCCAGTAATGGGATTGCTGGATCAAATGGTAGTTTTACTTGTAGCTCTTTGAGGTATCTCCATATTACTTTCCACAGAGGTTGTACTAGTTGGCAGTCCCACCAGCAGTATATGAGTGTTCCTATCTCTCAACATTCACATCATACTTCTTCCTCGTCTGATCTGGTCTCCTTTTACTCGTCTGGTCTCATCTCCTCTTCCTCGTCCGGCCTGGTTTCCTCTTCTGGTCTGGTCTACTCTTTCTTGTCTGTTCTCATCTCCTCTTCTGGTGTTGTTTCGGGACTTTTTGATAAAGGCCATTCTCACTGGAGTTAAGTGATATCTCATTGTGGTTTCGATTTGCATTTCTCTGATGATTAGAGATGTTGAGTATTTTTTCATAGGTTTGTTGGCCATTAGTCTATCTTCTTTTGAAAATTTTTTGTTCATGTTCTTTGCCCACTTTTTGATAGGGTTGTTTGATTTTTTCTTGCTGATTTTCCTGAGTTCTTTACAGATTCTAGTTATCAGCTCTTTATCGACTTAAACCCAACGCATGAAACTATAAGAATTTTAGAAGAAAATGTTGGAAAAACTCTTACAGACTTTGGCCTAGGCAAAGAATTTATGAAGAAAACCCCAAAGGCAATCACAGCAACAATAGAAATAAATAAATGAGATCTGATCAAATTAAAAAGCTTCTGCACAGCCGAGGAAACTATCACGAGAGCAAACAGACAACCTGCAGAATGGGAGAAAATATTCACCTGCTGCACATCTGATAAAGGGCAGAGAAGTATTTATAGTAGGCTTTCATTTACACATGAAAGGGGGGTATGAATACACACACACAAACACACACTAAAATAGTGGAAACCTAATGCTAATAATGTGTTTAACTATGGGGGGTGGTGGTAAAGAACAGAACAGAGGGAATAGGGTTGGAAACAACATTTATGTGCAGGTACTTTGTTATATTGCTTTAACTTTGAAATCATGGGAAAGCTTTATATAATAAAAATCAAACGCATAAATACAAAGGAAAAAAGGAGTCTCTTATTTCTGGATCAGGACAGGAAACAATAATAGATTTAGTATTTACTCTCAGAGTGTAAACATTTATAAAAGTGGACAAAAATGTATGAAGCAACTGTTTGCAGGCACAGAACCACAGAAAGGTCATGGCTGTGATTCTTGCAGAGAAGGGAAATGCAAGAGGTGAGATCCACATTCACTTGAGCTTTTTTCCTGGGGCAGATTCCAGAACACAAAATTGAGAAGCAGAACCTAAATAGAGATAAGTGGGTGTCACTGAATAGAGAAAAAATAGATTAGAGCTCAAGGATTCTGAGGTTGCTAGAGTTTTGGGGACAGGATACAAGAGAAGAGAGAGCTATGTGTTAGGAAAAACTTCAAAAATCTGCATAGGGATCCCCTTGAATCTTTGGCTGAATACTAAGTTCATGTGGAAAGTGAGATTTCAAAGAACTGGCCAGAGAATAGCTACAGGAGGACAGTGAGCTAAACGGCATCTAAGAGGTCAACCATACTGTGAGATATTAGAATTCAGGTTACTCAGAGTGAATAAACCATATTAAACTTCCCAAACATTATTTGCAACCATTGAAAGGTCATTAGGAGTAAGGTTACTTAAGCCTTAGGGCTGTCTTGTCCAATAGGGTAGCCACTAGCCATAGGTGGCTTTTCAAATTTAAATGAATGAAAATGAAATAAAATTTAAAACATGGTTATTTGGTCACAGTAGTTGTATTTTATATGCTCCATAGCCAAATATGGCAAGTGGCTTTGACATTAATGAGTGAAGATAAACACATTTCCATCATCACAGAAATTTCCATTGAATAGCATTGATTCAGAGTAAGGGCTATTCTAGACCTGCCTTACCAGAGTGTGAAATCAAGACTTAACATAAATAAACTGACCTATCAGTAATGAACTACCTTCATGACACCCTGTAAAGGAAGAAAGGTAAATTCAGACTCTCAAAAATACAGCATTTACAATGTATAGCATCTAATAAAAAATATTAGGTATGAGAGAAGCAAGACAATGACATTTATAATCAGAAGACAGTTGAATTGACTCAGGAATAGTAGAGATTTTGAAATTAGTATAAAAATAACATTAATATAGTTATTACAAATATATTCAAGGATTTAAAGGAATATATGGATACAATGAGTGACTATATAGGGAATCAGGGAATCCCAGCAGAGAGATACAAACTATAAAAAGCAACCAAGTGGGAATTCTAAAAATAAAAAATTCACCAGATGGGATTAATGGCAGATGTGACACTGCATAATAAAAAATGGTTAACTTGACATTAGAAATTAGAAATTAATTGAATCTCAATCACAGAGATGAAAAAAATAGTGAAAAAAAAAAGAGAGAGAGACAGAGACTCAGTGACTAGTGGCAAAATAACAAACAGTCCAACAAACATGTTTTTGGAGTACCAGAGAAGAAGAGAGGAAGAAATTGAGGGAAGAAAATTTATTTGAAGAAATAATGTCTGAAACATTTCTAAATTTGGTGAAAACTATAAACTCACAGACCTAAGGTGCTCAATTAATCCCACTCAGGATGAATTTAAAAATAAAAACATTCCAGGTACTTTATGGCCAAATTTATAAAAATCTAGGGCAAAGAGAAGAACTTAAAATTTTTATGTATACTAAAATAATGATAAGAATGATGGCTAATATCTAATATGAAACAATGTAAGAGAGAGACAATGGAATTATACCTGTAAAAAGAAAAGCCCACAAAATCATCTATCTAAAATTCTATATCAAGCAAAAAATATCCTTCGAATAGTTTAATTTAATGGTCTTCTACATATATAAACATCTTTTCTAAAGGGGAATTTAGGGCTTTCTGAGGCAGCCTTTGGCATTACATTTTGCTTTTTAATTTTCTCATATTGGTCCATATCTTAATATAATATAAATAGTTCTAATCGATCCTCTCATGTTTGCCCTAAGATGTGTGAAGATAATGAAATATTCCCTGTTGAGTCTTATTCAAGCAAAGAAACTCCATGCCTTTAGTAGTTTCTCATTTGACCTGATTTTAGAGCTTTCAGTATCCTGGTTATTTTCTGCTGAATATATATTCATTTGTTTATATCTTTCTTAAAATGAATGTAATCCCAGAAATAGATGCCATTCTTTAAGTATTATCTAACCACAGGAAAGTGTGAGAAGGATTTCCCTTGCAAATAATGAAAAATAATCCATCTGTTACTGCATCATTGTTTTGTGTAATTTGTAAAAAAAAAAAAATGCCCATATATATGTATGTATATATACATAACAATGTTATACTACTCTTTATTTATATGAACTCATAGTCAACTAAAACCTCCGTCTTTTTGAATGTAGTTTTGCTAAGACACTTTTGCTCTATTCTGTTTTTCCTTTAATTGATTTTAGGTGTCCTGAGTGTTATATCTGAAGCTGTCTGTTATATAATTTAATCTGGTGGAATTTAGATTTATTTTCTAAATTGCATTTTTTTCCCTGAGAATTTGTGTTTGCCGGTGAATTTAAACTTTCATATTAGAAGACCGAGGGAAGGGACGAATGAAGTTTGTTTTCTTTTTATTGTACAAGTTTTCTACAGAGGTGATTTTTTTCTTTTTATTTTTTTTAAAACAGTATATCAGTGAATAATTTTAGTTTTAGGATACATAGAACAGATGTTTGGCCAGAGCATAAGGCACTGGGAATTGTTTTAGGGGGTTCAGTCCATCCAATTCATGTATGAAAAAAATTTACTTTAAACTGTAACTAATACTATCAAAGTTGATAAATTTAAAAGCTTCAAAAACTATGTCTGCTAGAAATCTAGGGCTACACTTGAACACACATTGGTGCATTTGAAGGAAAATGAGAAAAGTAAAGCACCAACACGTCTTTCCTGGATAAGTTCTCCCTTTGTTCTTCTACTCTGAGACTGTGCACTTGTTGCCTTCGCTGCGTTTTGAACGCCTGCTGAAAGCGTGCTTCTCTGACAGAGGCATTTTTGTATTTACTGTACAGATTTTTTTTTCTAAAAAGCAGGTTGATTTTTTTTCCTAAGGTGGGAAATAGAATCACTATTTACCAGTTCCTGTCTTGCTGTGGTAGCCTGCATGAGAGCAGGCTTTTTAGTAACTCATTGTCAGGTTTTCTCACACCTGTCAGCTGAAAAGCTCCACACTTCCTCCTCGGAGGCCACAGTCATTACTGAGCATGGTGTGGGGTCCTTATTCTATCACCTCACAGCGGCTGTGGAAAGAGACTGCTGCCTGGGCTTCTGGGCAGTTAAACAATCCCTAGGGGTGGTGGTGACAGGAGCATCAGGCATAGTTCCCTGAGAGCACTATTCTCTGAGAGCAGTGCCAGGGAGCTCCGAGTAGGGTGCCTGAAAGAATAAAATGGGAGAAGAACATACCCTGAAAGGATAAAAACCCCGTATCACAAGCAGAGTTTAGATGTCATGGATTGGAGGTAGTATGTATATGCATACAATCCCTTATATTCTGCAGTTGCTCAATTAACACAAAGATGGAATTTTAAAGTGCCTTTCTTTTAAGACAAATTTACATCTGGTGAAATGCACAGATCTGTTTTTATTTTGGTTAACAATACATAATGTAAAATTCACCACTTTAACCTTTTATACAGTCCTGTGGCATTAAACATTCACGTTGTTTCGAATGCACAGATCTTGAGTGTCCAATTTGATGAGTTTTGGCAAACGTATGTACTTGTGAAACTAATGCCTCTTTCAAGATATTGGACATTTTATCACTCTGAAAAGTACCTTTCTGTCCCTCAAAGGAAAAATTTAAATAATAACTTACTTTTCTCCACTATAGGATCTTTTTCATTAAAAAGGTTTGTAAGCATAGAAAAATAGCAAAAAGAATCACTCGCCAATGCAATTCATAGCCCATCCTGATACATTGAATCTTTAAGGAAGCAAGAAACAGAACACAGAAGTAAGGAGGTTTTTGTAACTGTAGTGTAACTAGAAATTTTGTTTCATGGTAACAGGAACATGCTTGAGGGCACTGTCCCACCCATCTCTCTCTCCGAAGTTTAAAATAGCGTAGAATCAGCAAGCCCACACTTTCAGCTGATACTTCCACTCTCACCTGCAAGATTTCCAAGTCTACGTGGGCTGCTGAGACCACAAACTTTTGGATGCACCTCCAAGAAGAACAAAGAATACACCAGGGGCTAGGTGGATCCATGGCACCATTTATCCGTAATGAAAATAACTGTAACTGGGTCTGACCTGACGTGCTGTTCTTGATAATCCTAGAACGCGGATGAGACTTTCTTTCTTATTCTGGTGCAGTTGGCAGCCCTCAGCCAGAATGACCATGTGGTTTTATATGGGGAGGTAGAAGAAATGAAATAATGGTGAGAGATACCCCCTTCTTCCAATTACTGAGCAGAATCAATAGATGTCTACAGCTTAGGTGTGGCTTTTGGAAACACTTCTGTGCACAGCTGGGGCATGTAGGGATGGAGCTGTTAAGGCAGAAGGGTGATTTGTGGAGCTACTGACCCCTCAGGGAAAGTGATGTCCCCATTTGTTCTAGCTGATCTGGTGATGATATCATTGGAAGTTCGAGGGGATGTTGGAGATTTGGCATGGGGAAAAATGTGCAGTGGACTGGGATTTTAGCCTAGTGTGGATGGGGACCGGGGCCGGGGCCTGTGATTACTCCATGCAAGCTGGTCCTTTCCAGTGGATCCCCCAGCTGTGGTGGGCATTGTGGTTGCCCCTGGGCATTTTGAGAGGCAGGGTCTGCACACCCTGGATAGACCCCCCCAACGCTACCCAGCTGTGCCACTCTGGCAGGCTGCATCCTTTCTCAGCTCCTTCTTGGCTGCTGATTTTAGAACCCAGGTAGACCAGGGAAGTCAGATTGTTTACTGACACTATAATCTAGCCTGATCTTCAGGGCTCCAGCCACTAGATGGCCCCACTGAAGGAATCTCAACTGTGCTAGGGTACCCATGGTCACTTAAAAAGCTGCCTTTCTCTGCAAGCAGGTGGATCAGGGTGTGTTGTCTGAGTGGGGGAGAAGGAGGCCTCCAGATCTATTGTCAGATCCGGCTAGTTTTGGCATCATGATGCCAGTAGAAAGTAGGTCCTATACCTTTAAAAATTTGGCTTCCAGGGGATAAGGAGGAGCTCTTTTAGTCATCTGGATTTAGTAAGACAAGTGCCTACCTACCATTCCAAATGATCTCCTATTTGAGGGTGAACTTTTGGAGGATATCAACAACAGGGGCTCATTACAGGAATAGACAGGCTAGCAAATTGGATACGGTGCCTGTTCACTCTTTTGACATGGGGCCATATCTTCTGTGTGAGAGAGTTCTGAGGGACTGCGAGAGTGAGACTGGCTTCTACTGATGCTTACGGAGGCTCCTGATGCTGCAGGCTGGGCTGGCCCACGGGGCCCTCGGAAGTGGAGCTGCCCAGACTGTAGGGCTAAGCAGAGGGCCTGGTGTAGAAGACATGGTGCTGGCTCTGCCTGGGACCATGCTCGGTGTAGCTCAGCTGCATCGAGTGCTCCTGATGGAATTTTGCTTGACATTGCATTGCATGGATGTGGCCAGCCAGGTGGTACATTTTCTGTTTCAATGTTCATTAAACCCAGTTTATAGGTGATGCACAGCTGAGTCGTTTCCTTTGCCAATAGCTGAGAGAGTATATCTGACTTACTGGTCTGCATGCCTCACTTCCAGGTGTACAGATCTCGGGAGACGGCGCAGGTCAGTAATTGGCAGCTGGAATTATTCAGCCTGAAATGATCTCGCTAGGCTGACTCTCCATTGACAAAATGAACATCAGGATATTAACAAATGTATACACAAAGGAGGTGGGGAATGAAAACCCTCTTTTCCTCAGTTGCTGCTTCCTTTAACAACTTTGAAAGATCATTTCTGAAAGCTTTGGCATTGAGTTATACAGGTATTTTTAGATGTACACCTGGTACTGGAGCAGTTTCAGCAGAAAACAGGGGACATTCCCAAAACCTGTAATGTTTGGTGGAGAACACCAGAGAACTTTTCTCTAGAAAAAACTCTCTCTCATCCTTGGAAAAAACAAAAAAAGAAGAAAGAAAGAAATCTTCTAAAGGACATTTTCCTGATATATTTATGTAAAACTGAGTGGGGCAGATAAATTACTCTTACTATATCTTAATGACAATCTTCAAAATGAAGAGATGGGCATGGAACTGTATCACAAATACCATGTTTTTTTTCATTTTTACTTTTTTTTAAAATTTCAAAATATTACGGGGGTGCAAATGTTTTTGGTTACATGTTATCAATTTTGTTATGCTTGAGTCAGGGTTACAAGTGTGCCTATCACCCAGAGTGTTCATTGTACCAGTGTTCACTAGGTAGGTTTTCACCTCTATCCTCCTTCCCTCTCTCCCCTCCTCCCTCCTTGATTTCCACTGATTTTTACTTCCCTCTGTGCACATGTGTGCTCATTGGTTAGTTCCAATTTAATAGTACAAGTGGTGTTTGTTTTTCCATTCTTTAGATACTTCAGTTAGGATAATGGTCTCCAGTTCCATCCAAAATTGTTGCAAAAGGCCTTAACTCATCCTTCTTCATGGCAGAGTAGTATTCCATGGTGTACATATACCACGTTTTGTTAATCCACTCATGAATTAATGGGTACTTGGGTTGATGCTGGTATCTTTGAAATAGTGAATTGTGCTGCAATAAACATTCGAGTGCAGGTGTCTTTTTGATAAAATGACTTCTTTGCCTTTGGGTAAATATCCAGTAGTGGGATTGCTGGATTGAATAGTAGGTCTACATTTAGTTCTTTGAGGAATCTCCATACTGTTTTCCGCAGAGGTTGTACTAATTTGCAGGCCCACCAACAGTGTATAAGTGTTCTTTTCTCTCTGAATCCATGCCAGCATCTATTGTTTTTGGACTTTTTAATAAAAGCCATTCTAACTGGGGTAAGCAGCCTTTCTGCCAGGGTCCAAGCCTGTTGGGGTTGATTTGTAGTGAGACCTTGCTCTGCGTTGTGCCGTTCCGCAACTTCTTCCCAGGTTTTTGTTTTTAATTGTCATGGTGTCTACTATGGGGACCATGGGATTGACTGTACTTCTTGATCTGAGATAATGGCAGATTCTGGACATGCTCCAAGAAATACCAATAACTTAAAATCACCCACCCTTTGGGGTTGTTTGGGAGAATCCTCGCGCTTCAGTCTTGGGAAGTGTGGGGTGATGACAATGTGGGCAGGATGATGATTAGCATGGACTATTAACAGAGTGCGTTGTTAACAAGGGGTGGACTGTGATAATTTTTTGAAAAGTGTATCAATTTGGCTAATCTGCAGTCTCCAGTTTTTAAATCAAACCCTAACTTAGGTGTTGTTATGATGGGATTTTGCAGACGTAATTAAAATACCTAATCAGCTGACTATAAGTAAGAGAGATGATCCTGAATAATCTGACTGGGTCTGGCTTCATCAGTTGGAAAGCTTTAGAAGCAGGACTGAGGGTTTCCTGAGGGAGAAGAAAATTCTATACATGACAGCTTTAGCTTCTACCCATGGAGTTCCATCCCCCTGGTGAGCTTCTCTTCCTGATCACCTGCCCTATGAATTTCAGACTTGCTTAGCCTGCTACCAAATTATGTAATTTAATTCCCATGACAAATCTCTTAATACATATATCTCTTTTGGGTTCTGTTTTTCTCGTGTGTGTACATATAGCTTGCTTTCAAGGGTTTCTCCACTCACTGGAATTTTACTTTATCTAAACCCTTGTCACTTCCACAGATATCTGATGCCTCTAAAAATATGTCTATTGGAATTCATTTGACTTTTTGCTAGTTGTTGTAGCAGGAGTTTCAGTCTCCCAGTATCTACTGTAGACTCTCACAACTGATATATAGTGGGAAAGAAGAAAAGAAAGGTATACTACTTAAAATATGGATCTGACATTATTTTTATATTAACAAGGTCTAAGTATTTATATTCTGATATGTGGCTATAAATAAATATGGCAAGTATTACCAGTAGGTTGATTCTAAATTCTAAATTCAATGTAAATGGTAGTTAGAGTTTTTTGGTGATTTAAATATTTCCTATTGCAAAGTTAGGCATGAGACTGGGACTATAAAGAAGGACATATGACTCTGTATAACTGAACTCCTGACGCTTGCTGGGAGCATCCCATACACCAAGTGCCAATGCATTCTTTGCTCATTTCTTCACAACTTTCATTTATTTCTTCAAGGTGAATTCTAATGATGCTGCCTTTTGTTTCCCACTTTGTTCTCTCTCATTTTTTGTAAATTTCTTTTGGGGGGGATGCTTCTTAAATTATTTGTAAGGTTGTATGTGTGGGAAAGATCCAAGATCAGAGCTAACAAATAAATACAAAGAACCAGAGTGGGATATGGGGCCATAAAATAGGCAATTATCTAAAGAATCACAGTTGGAACAACTGGGAATGTAGATGTGAGATTCTTAGGGAGAAGCAGGGTGGAGTTAGCGGTAACGAAATCTTCACAGCAGATATAAGTGAAAAGAAGAAGAAAAGGCAGGTTTGATTATGAAAAGAATATGGAGCGTAACTCAGATGCACTGGGTGTGCTATCCTATATATGGAGTGCATCGCATACTACAGGGATTTAAGTGTATGTTTCCCAAAATTACCTGAGAGCTCCTAGGATTCAGTGTTTAGGTCTTATTATCCTTTGATTTCAGACCCTACTTCTCCTCATATCCTCCCCTTACCCATCCTCCATTCTCCCATCCTCTAGCCTGCCTCTGCCGCTTGTCTTTGCCCGAGAATTTGTTACAAGGTATCACACAAAACAAGCACAACCCCTCCCCCCATTCAGGTGACTATACCCTGCTAACGACATCCTAAAAAACTGTTTCACTTTTAAAAAAACAATTTTCCCCCCGTAAGATATCTTCATTTATGGAAATAAGCTCTTTCAAACATAATAGGAATGCTATGCCCAACAATCACTTTATTTATATAAGGATATAGCATTTATGGTTATTGTTTATAAGGATATAAAATAAAAAATTATGCTAGGACAAGAGTTATACTTTCAAAATTATTTAAAACTTGATTTTAGTTTTCAACATTGGTGATATCACAATTACTAAAGCTCACAAAAATGAGGAAAGGCCTTTAAGAGACTCTTCCTACTGAAATAGTGATTTCAAACAAATAAATAAGCACACTTGAATTGCTAACAAGGCTTTGAGCTATTAGGCTTAAAAATAGGCTTACCCCATTAAGATTATTAAACTCAGAGGCATATTCTGAAAAGAGCTTTTGAAAATGGATTTCTTGCAAACTGTCATCAAATATTCATAGATAAAATAATCATGTGAGGACATAAAAGGATGATGGAAATTGAAGGGGGCTGACAATAAAAGGAACTGGATTAGATGGTGCTACAAACTTTTTGAGAGGGAGATTTTTCAGACAGGGTTAGTATGAAGCTTAGACTTGAAAATGTGAGCATCTGCTTTTATAGCTCCCTCATCATTCTTGCCCTACTGAGTAAGGTACATGGAAGGAGGACGTGCTTAGGTGACAATTACTTGACTGTGATGGAATTTGCATTCTTCCCTGATTATCGCTCTGCAACCAGTCTTTTCCCTACCACGAACATGAACAAGACTGTGCAGTGTTCTTTGCAGCCTCTGTATGTCTAACATAGTCCAGAATGAGCACAGCTGAACACTGCAGGCTGGTGGCTGAGAAGAACGCCATGGGCCGGGCGCGGTGGCTCACGCCTGTAATCCTAGCTCTCTGGGAGGCCGAGGCGGGCGGATTGTTTGAGCTCAGGAGTTCGAGACCAGCCTGAGCAAGAGCGAGACCCTGTCTCTACTAAAAATAGAAAGAAATTAATCGGACAACTAAAAATATATAGAAAAAATTAGCTGGGCACGGTGGCACATGCCTGTAGTCCCAGCTACTCGGGAGGCTGAGGCAGAAGGATCACTTGAGCCCAGGAGTTTGAGGTTGTTGTGAGCTAGGCTGACGCCACGGCACTCTAGCCAGGGCAACAGAGTGAGACTCTGTCTCAAAAAAAAAAAAAAAAAAAAAAAAAGAAGAACGCCGTGTACTCAGTTGCTTATTTCCTTGCTAAAAGTCAACCCACAAGACAGTTTAATTTTTATGGTCTTATAGCTAAGTGAGACTGGAAAGAGAGGGATTTGCGAATTTAACCAACTTAATTATTTTAAGTCTGAATATTTGGTGACAGAATGTAGGAAATCCATTTCCAAAAGAACTTTCTAGAAAGTTCTTTCTATATGAAGTTCTTCTTGTTTATATTTTCTAATGCCCTCTTGGATAGCAGCTGGAAATCTACACTAGATATCTGCCCTTTACTCTTATTTGTCAAATCTCTCCAATTCTTTTGACTCTACCTTTTGATATGATCAAGGCTCAGTGAGTGAACCAGGCACCTCTTAACCAAAGTAGGTAATTTACCTCCTGTATCGACCTCCACACTGAATATTCTAATAGGTCTCTAGCCTGACCTGTGCTTTCTGAGTACATACTTATCCAGACAACTAAGGGAAACAAACGCCTAAGTCGGGGGCAATTGTGGAGAAGAAACTTGTTTTCTGAATTGTCAAAGATACCTAATAAGTTACAGAAAAATATATTTATATTTTATAAGATACAAATATATAAATGTATAAAATAGAAATATATTTTAAGTCATAAATCTCTCTATACAAACGAATACATAGTTATAATGATTTTATAATAGGTTTTATTGTTTACTAGATAATCAACTATTGAATAATGAAGATGCCCCACATGAGTATGCCTAAAATCCATTCACCATGAGGAATGTGAATACGTTTAAACCAAAGAAAACCTCACATTATTAATAACTACCAAGAGATGTTCTACATGACATTTTGCTTGATGTTTTGTACTAAAAAGATTAAGGACTATGAAATCCTTCCCTTGATCATTTGACAAGATAATAATATTTATATATTGTATCTATTAGGCACCACCGTTGTTCTAGGAAGAAAATTTAAAAAACAGAATGTTTTTATGAGTCAGGAGTTAAGGAAACAGAGGGTAACAGAGCCTTCAATGCTACAGCATGGAAAGTCCAGGAGGCTCAGGGCAGCACTTGAAAGCTGCCTAGTCCAAACGGGGTCAGATGCCAACAGGTGAGTAGATGTTTGAGCTAAGTCCTTGTACCCTTCTGTTTCTAAAGCATGAATGTGTTAGGGATCATTCCTACGGGATTCTCTCATAAGCAATATGTTCTTCACATTAAAGGGCAACATGAATAAATGCACATTGAAGTGTTAATAGCTGATGATGGCTTCATGTGTTCTTTCTCACATTTTAATAGACAACTAAAGACCTTATGTCTAGCTCCTGTAGCTAAAACATTAATAGCTAATGAACTTTCAGATTCCAACAGTGCAATAAATTAATTTGGATAGAGTGTATTGTCTTAGCTCCTTCAAATTACAGATGCCATTTGCGGATAATACTGTCTCTCCTCATGTTTCTCCTCTCTTTAGCTGCTTTGTGCTTCCCCACCTTTGCTCCCAAAGAATTTTAGGAAACTTCCAGGGCTCTGAGCTGGAGCTCAAAAACTCCTGAACCTGGAAATCAGAGTGTAAAAGAGGACATTAGCTTTTAAAACTGATTTATAAACCAGCCAACAGATATCCAAGGAAATGAGTTTCCAAAAAATATTTCTTATTTTAAAATAATGTTTTACTTATACAAAGGTTTTCTCATCCTTCATCAAATTATACCTAATGTTAATATCTTATGTCACCACAGCACAATGATCAAAGCCAGGAAATTAACATTGTTACAGTAAACACAACTACAGACATTGTTTAAATTTCACCAACTTTTGCAAATGTCCTTTTTTTGTTCCAACATCCAATACAGGATCTCAAATTGCATTTAGTCGTTATTTGTCCTGAGTTTCCTCTAGTCTATGATAATTCCTCAGCCTTTCTGTGTCTTTTATAACCTTGGCACTTTTGAATAGTACTTCAAGAGTTGCTTTGCAGAATGTCCCTCGACTTGGGTCTGTCTCGTGTTTTCTCATGATTAGACTGAGGTCAGGCATTTTTTGCCAGGAATGTTGCAGAAATGCTATATTATTAGTATATCATATCAGGGGTACATGGTGTTAACAGGTCTTTCTGCTGGTGACATTAGCCTTGATCACTTGGTTAATGTGGTGTCTGCTGGATTTCTTTATTGTGAGGTTTTCTCTTTCCCTTTGTAATTATTAGTAAGTATCTTGGGGGAGATACTTTGATACTATGAAAATATCCTATTTCTCCTCATACTGATACCTCTAATTCCAATCCCAACCACAAGTTTCATTTCCAGCCTTCTCTCACTCTTTGTTTGTAAGGTATGTTCTACAACATTGTTCTCCAACAAGGGGAAAATTGGCTCTCATTATCTCATGTATTTGTTCAATCTTAGTATAAACATAAAATGGCTTCAGAATTGCTAAACCATACCCATGTGAGAAACAAAGATGCCAACAAAGATGCCAATATTCTAGATTTTGCATAGAGTTCTTTTTGTCTTTAGCCTTACAATGTGTGATCAAAACATTGTTTCCCGAAGTTACTTAGGTTAGTTTTTTTTTTTTTTTATTTCAGCATATTATGGGGGTACAGATGTTTAGTTTATGTAAGTTGCCCTTGCACATAATACCTATCCTCTATAGCTAACAGCTCTCTTTAAATCTGCTTTGTACTTCCTGCATTTCCTTACACAAATGAACAGATACATGTATATTTTCTTCTACCCCTTTCTTACATGAAGGGTAGCCTACTGTAATCTCTTGCACTTTGCTTTCATCACTTAACAGTATATCACAGAAATCACTGTTTCAGTTGATAGAGATTTTCCTCATTCTTTTTTATAGGTGCATTGTGCTCCAGTATGTGAATGTACCATAGTTATTCAATTACTCTCCTATGTATGGGCATTTAGTTTCTTTTTGAAATTATAAACAACACTGCAAGGAATAAATTCACTCATATATTTTTGAATGGTTGGAGGTATGTCATCAGCACAGATTCCTAGAAGCATGACTGCAAGGTTGAGAGGTAAGGTCTGCTTTCTCACAGGCTCTTCAATAAGAGTGTGTTGTCACACTTTTTAATTTTTACCAATTTGGTCGGTGAGAGATGGTATCTGAGTGTTGTTTAATGTGCTTTTCTCTAATTATGAGTGACTGAACACTTTTAAAAATATTTGGTGGCTACTTTTATCTTTTTTTTTTATAAATCATCTATTTATATATTTTTACAAAAAGGTTATTTTCAACAGAATAGACCAGCCAGGAAAGCAGATTAAGGGGTGCTCAAGAAGAGTTGTTTTGGATAAGTCTTTGCTGTAGTCCTGTATGTAATGTTGGTCAGTTCAAGGTGAAGAAAATTTCACTCTCAAAACAAGTCAGTTGATGGTGTAAGTTAACATTAAGTTGCTAGGTGACAAATATATCTTATATATGGTAATATAATGACAATATCATCCTTAGACAAGGGGGAATCCCTGTTTTGGGTCTCACACTTTACAAGGCTCAGAGCTGGCCCTCCTCCTGCCATGTCCCTCTCTGTGGAGTAAGGATTCCATGGGGCCAAGAAGACAAGCCACTCAGAGCTGGTAGATCATTATGGATTATACTACTGGTATGTGGGACACTGCAATTCCATATGAATTTTTGGATTAGCTTGTCTATGTCTAAAAAGAAAAGGCAGCAGGGTTTTTGATAGCAATTGCTTTGAGTCTGTAGATCAATTTGGGGACTGTATTAGGTGATATTCACAAGAACAAGGGGTTAGGACTTTAACATGTCTCTTGGGAAGGCACAATTCAACTCATAAAAAGGACTATTGCCATTATATCAAAATTATCCCACGAATATGGGATGTCTTTCCATTTATTTAGATGTTCCTTTAATTCTTTCATCAATGTTTTGTATTTTCAGTGTACGTGTCTTGCATATCTTTTGTTAAATTTATTCCTAAGTATTTCATTCTTTTTGATGTTACCATAAATTGAATTTTCTTAATTTAATTTTCAGGTTGTCCTTTGTACGGAAATGCAATTTATTTTAGTATATTTATCTTTTATTCTGCCACATTGCTGCACTCATTAGTTCTAATAATTTTTTCAATGAATTCTTTAGGATTTTCTGTATAAAAGGTCATATCAGCTGCACGTGAACACAGTTTTACCACTTCCTTTCCAATCACATGACTTTTATTTATATTAATATTTTTTTCTGACCTATGTGTCCTGGCTAGAACCTCATATATAATGTTGAATAAAAGTAGCACCATTCATTAGTAGAAGATTATTCTCAAAATGTTTCTGTGTGCCTAGGACATGTGACATGCATGGTGGAAAATGAATATGAAGACCCCAGCCAGGAGACTATTCCCTTCTTCTATAAATTCAGTAAGAGAGCTTGTCCTAAAAGCTGTGGCTTTAATGCAGCAAGGCTTGCTAAGGCTTGCTAATCTTTCAAAGAAAGTTATTCAAAAAGGATATAGAAGAGCAAGAGAATTTGAGAATATGAATCAGTCACCACAATTATTTTGGGAACATTCCCTCTCTAGTGAAAGGTCAACTGTAGATGCTGAAACTGTCCATAAGTTGCTGACTTTGATTAAAGAATTATAGACTACATTAGAAGCTTTGAGTTGAGGCTTGTTTTATAGCCTAGCCCATAATCTATCCTAGAGAATCTTTTATGTGATTTTGAGAAAAAGGATGTTCTTTGTTGGATAAAGTGTTCTATAAATATTTGTTAGGCTTGTTACTACCCAGTTGGGTTATAGTGCCTGCCTCACAGAGAAGAGCCAATCCACTGAGACACTAGGAGTTGTAGTAGAGAATGAGTTTAATATCACAGAGCACCAAGTGAAGATATGGGAGAAATTTCTCAAATCCATCTCCCTGAGAAGTTTTGGGCCAGGGTTTTTACACATGATTTGGTAGGCAGGGGGCTAGGGAGTCAATACTGCTGATTGGTTGGGTTTGGGGTAAAATCATAGGTATAGAAATTGTCTCCTTATGCTTAGTCAGTTCCTAGGTGAGGGTCACAAGACCAGTGAGTCAGTTCCTTAGTATGGGTCAGTGTTCTGGTTGGGTCAGCTGGTCCACTAGAATGTAGGGCCTAGAAGATATCTCAAAGACCAGCCTTAGGTTTCACAGGGGTGATGTGAGCAATTAAGAAAGCTAAGAATCTTTATGACCATCATCTATGTGACTCCTGAGGAGTAAACAATTATAGGAAGGCAGACTAGGGAAGAATGGCCTAGAACATGTTTTTTTTTTTTAACTATTCCTATACTTTGCAGAGTTCAGGCCCTTGCCACAGTTCCCACCTTGCAGCCCTTTATTAATTTTATAAATGGCAGTTTCTGGTTTAGTTGGTTTATGGTGTTGTTCAAATCTTCTATTACCTGTTGATCCTTTGCCTATGTGTTTTATCCATTATCGAAAGCAGGATATTAAAGACTCCATTGTTGTTGAATTTTCTATTTCTCCCTTCAGTTTGGCATGTTGTATTTCATAAATTCTGGGGCATTGTTGTTAGGTGCATATATATTATAATTGTTATTTCTTCCTAATGACTTGATCCTCTTATCAATAGAAAATGTCTTTAGTCTCTTGTAACAACTTTTGTCTTAAAGTTTATTTTGCCTAATATTATGATAACCACTCCACCTCTCTTTTTGCTACTCTTTGTGTGGTATCACTTCTATACTTTTCTATTCAACCTATTCGAGTCTTTGAATCTAAATTGTGTCTCTAATAAACAGCATATAGTTAGATCACAGGTTTTAATTTTTAAAGTTTACTTATTTTTATCAAGTCATAATCTTTTCTTTGGTTAGAATGTTTGATCCATTTACATTTAATAAAATTACTGATGAAGTAGAATTTATGTATACCATTTTACTACTTGTTTTCTATGTCTTATGTCTTTTTTATTCCTCTACTCCTTGATTACTGTTTTCTTTAGCACTAGATATTTTCTTTTTTTTGCACTAGATATTTTCTAGTGTACCATTTTAATTTCCCTATTGCTTCTTTTACTATGTTTTCTGTTATTTTCTTAGTAGTTGGTCTGGAGATTATAATTAGCATTTTAATGTAAGAGAATTTAATTCAGATTAATATTGCCTTAATTTCAATAGTACACAAAGTGTGATTTAGTGGTCAGTCAATAATTAGTCAGATGTCCTTAAATGCGTTGCCTTTGTGTGTTCCACCTTTTCCCAAGCCATTGTGTGCAAAAAGGAAAACCTTTAAATTTCAGGCAGTTTACAAGACAATTTTAGTTCTCAATTTCCATCTTCTCAGGATCTCAAGGCCAGCCAGAGGTGATGACAGCCATGTCCTCTTCCAGGTATTTCTTGGACATACACATAGTCTTGCACATGCAAACATCCTTTTACATCTCCAGGAATATATTAAAGCTTTTAAAAGTTCCCTATGCTCATCTTGCTTTCCAGGAGCTCCTTTTACATTCATGGCCAGGCTCTTATTTGCACCAGCTGTCTTCACAGCTTTAAGGCAGCTGCAGTGTCCTCCATAGAACCCTGTTGTTTCAGTATTGCCCTGGGATAGGGCTTTTCTAATTTCAGTTTGCTCTGTGGCTTTGTTTAATGTTAAGATTTCTGAAATGGTTAATTTTAACTGTTTTGCAAGCATTTTCATTGTTTTTGCAAGAGACTGGTCCACCAAAGTCTTCACTCTCCCATTCTGAAAGTTGATCCTTTCTATGGTCATTAATACAAGCAGACAAAAAATGGCATGTGTGATTAGTCCTGATAATCCCAAGACAAAATAAACACATAAACAAACAAACAAAAATGGTGGAGAGGCTAGAAGTGTCAAAGGAATGGAGAAGAACTTTTCCAGAGCCGGAAAGAGTTCTGTTACCTCCATTTGACTCTGACTGGTGAGGATATGAAGTCCACAGTATGAAATTATCTCTGAGATGACTATTAAAGGAGAAGTGGTAGTTATTTACATGGTTTAAGGGTCCACGGATGGGCGATAGCTATCTAGGTCAATCTACCAAAAACTTTAACCCACTTCAATTTGGGGTGGTAGTGGGATGAAATAGACAGATGCCTGCAATGTCCTCCTCAGTATAATCCTACTCTAATATTTACTATATTGGGATGCTCTAGCCCTTGGGGAGAAAAATTACCAAATGGTGGAGATTGGTGCTCCTGATTGGTAGAGGCCCCCTCTGTTTTGATCTGTAATCACAAGTGTGCACAAAGGTGGTGTAAGTAGAAAGGAATTATATTTGGGATCTAAGAAAGTTGACTGAAACTGTGCAATGAGTGGTCAGGGATATGGTATTGGCTAAGAATATATTTTTTCCCTTATAATGAGGGAATCTGTACTAGGTATAATTGACTGCAGCTAATTATATTTTATGTTGGTGGATTCTCACATGGAACAGTCAGTTGACTGCCTTAGGGATAGAAAAACCTCTTTTAAAACTTAGGAAGTGGATATACAGAGGATCTTAAGACAAGGTGATCTCACGGTTGATCATGCTCAAGCAGGCTCCTCTCTACCTTATTGCAAACCACATCCAAGCCTAGGGCATCCCATGCTCTGCCATCTTTCTCCTTTCCCACCCCATATTTTAAATTTAGATTAGATTAAAATTATGCTTTGAAATTTGGAGTCATAGGTCAAGTTCATCACAGTGGTATAAAATATTTTATCAATGTACAGATTATAAAAAATGGGGGCCTTTATTCCATAGGACATTTTTCATCTTCTTGGGAAAGGCTCAATAAAGTCATTGTAAAATTAAAGGCCAATGAGATTAAAAAACTCTGTGGCTGGGTCAGCTTTGCTCTTGAAATCAAATTTGCTCCTAGGCAGAGGGAAAATTTACTGTAAGAATTTGAAAAGGGTTTTCAGTTTAACATTAGAAAAAGGCTTTAGAAGGAAGCACAGAATCTCAGGAAGAAAGGGTGTCTTACTTGCAGACAGTTCAGGAATTGCAAGAAATAGAAGGAGAAGAATGGCATGCCAATAGGAAAAACAAATTATCTTTCTTTTCTTGATGGACCTAGGTTGTATCTTCTTAAAAGAGGTAGAGCAAAATAGAGGTAAATGAAATGTCATAGACATTTCCCATGAATAGAAGGAAAAAAAGATAGAAATGTATGCTTGAGCAGCAGAACAAAAATGCTTGGTTAGAATTCTGGTTGAAATATAGACACAGCAAAAAGGGCTGGACTGAAGGAAATATAAAGTCATAAACTTTGCACAAAAGTTTTGGGTCCTCTTCTCACAATAGAGTTTCTAAGTCGACCTCTGGGCCATCTGACTTTATGGTGCCAGGAACTCAAGGGGTCAAAGTGAAATAGAAATGAAGATAATTTAAATATACAAGCTGCTCCTTAGCATTTAGCATAAACATGTGATCAGTCTGGTGATTATAAGTTCTTCCATTTAACATTTATAGTTGTATTTCAGAAGGCAGGAGTACTTTAAATGCCACTCTCTGATGAAGGCAGAACCACACACAGGTGGATATTTTCACCCTAAGGATATAAGAAGCACAGTATCAAAAAAAGATGGAAAGATATTCCATGATCATGGGTTGGAAGAATTACTATTGTTAAAATGACAATTCTACCCAAAGAAATTTACAGATTCAATGCAATCCCTATTGATATGCTAATGACGTTCTTCACAGAAATTGAAAAAAAATTCTGAAATTTATTTGGACTCACAGAAGACCCCAAATAATCAAAGAAATCCTGAACAAAAGGAACAAAGCTGGAGGCCTTATACTACCTGACTTCAGAACATACTATTAATACAAAGCATAGGAAGCAAATCAGCATGATATTATCATAGAAACAGACACATATACCAATGGAACAGAATAGAGAACCCAGATATAAATCCACACATTTACAGCCAACTCATTTTTGACAAAGGGGCCAAGAATATTCCATGTAGAAAGGACAGTCTTTCAATAAATGGTGGTGGGAAAACTGGATATCCATATGCAGAAGAATGAAACTAGACCCTTATCTCTCACCATATACAAAAATCAAATCACAGTGGATTAAAGACTAAATCTAAGACCCCAAACTACGAAACTACTAGAAGAAAACACTGGGAAAATGATCCAGGGCGTTGGTCTATACAAAGACTTTTTGTGTAAGACTTCAAAAGCACAGGCAACCAAAGCAAAAATAGACAAATGAGATAATATCAAGCTGAAGTGCTTCTGTACAGCAAAGGAGAGAATCAACAAAGTGAAGAGACACTGAGAATGGGAGAAAATATTTTCAAACTATCCGTCTGATAAGGGATTAATAACCAGAGTATATATAGGGAGCTCAAACAACTTAATAGCAAAAAAAAAAACCACAAACAGTCTCATTAAAAAAGGGGCAAATGGGCCGGGCATGGTGGCTCACACCTATAATCCTAGCACTCTGGGAGGCCGAGGCCAGAGGATTGCTTGAGCTCAGTAGTTTGAGACCAGACCGAGCAAGTTTGAGACCAGCCCGAGCAAGAGCGAGATCCTGTCTCTACTAAAAATACAAAGAAATTAGCTGGACAACTAAAAATATATAGAAAAAATTAGCCGGGTATAGTGGTGTGTGCCTGTAGTCCCAGCTACTCGGGAGGCTGAAGCAGGAGGATCGCTTGAGTCCAGGAGTTTGAGGTTGCTGTGAGCTAGGCTGATGCCATGGCACTCTAGGCCAGGCAACAGAGTGAGACTCTGTCTCAAAAAAAAAAGGGGCAAATGATCTGAATAGACAGACATTTATCAAAAGAAGACATACAAGTGGCCAACAGGTATATGAAAACATGCTCAACATCACTATTCATTTGAGAAATGCAAATCAAAACCACAGTGAGATATCATCTCGCCCCAGTTAGAATAGCTTTTATCAAAAAGACAGGGAATAATTGATGCTGAGGGGCAAGTGGAGAAAGAGAAAGCCTCATGCACTGTTGTGGGAAGAGAATAATTTGAATAATTCCAGCACAAAGAAAAGACAAATATTTAGGATGATGGATATGTGATTTTTTCAAACTATATGAATGTATTAAATTATTGTACGTACCCTGACAAATTAAGATAATTAAAGCCAAAATTTAAATAATAAAAAAAAAGAAATCTGGAGGTAGGATAGGCCTCAATGTTGGTTTATTCAGCAGCTCAATGATGTAACCAAGAGCCCAAGTTCTTTCCTTGGTTTTATTCTGATACTACCACGGTGGGTTTATACTGTGATAACATAGTGAAGCAGGAGGTATGTTTCCAAGAATTCCCTTCCCTCTATAGTCCTAGACTGGGGCTGACCTCAGGATAAATTTGCATGAGATTT
>NW_012152618.1:1534520-1560866 GCF_000956105.1 Propithecus coquereli | reverse complement strand
TTCCAAGAATTCCCTTCCCTCTATAGTCCTAGACTGGGGCTGACCTCAGGATAAATTTGCATGAGATTTAGAAGTGAGAAGTGAAGCAGCAGCCACTATGCATGAAAGTTGCTACTGTTGTCCATGCACATCGTCTCTGACCAGGTGGCTCACATCATTGGCACGGCTTCTCCAGCACTCATGGTTTCTCCTCCTTCAGCTTGGCTGAGTCCTGGGACAGGGGTGTGTGTGCATCTCTTTGATGAAAAGCACCACCGTCTATAGGTTATACACAGCATCAAGGTCAGATGCTGTGAGAGACAGATGCAGGTTTCAGTTCATTTTTATGGTTTCCAGTTTTGTCTTTGCTTTTTCTCACTTCACATCCAGCTTTTCTTACTAACAGCCCACCCTGTTTACCTGCAAGGACTGCATGCTTGTCCCCAGATGCAGAGGCAACATGAGGCTCTTCACCAGCTCCCTTTTGTGATCTCTGGTTGATTACTTCGCTACAGTCTCCTAAACACCCCCTTCTAGATGTTTATTATCCCAGCTTCTCCTGGAACTGTGGGAGACATAATCCCTATAAAATACTCCCTACTCCATATCGCTCAAACAGTTCTACTCTGAATGAGCCTTACTGACACAACCATCACTGATGTGAAGGTCAGCGTCCTTCATAGGTACAAGTCAGCTGCCTCAGACTCGGGCAGCACATACAGACATGCGAACATGCAGTGGGAGAAATGTGACTGGGGTTGAGGTTCACCTCCCCTCTAGCACTTGGTTTCATAGATAAGTTCAGATATTAGAACAAAATCAGAGGCCCGCCAACAAGAAGGAAAGAGTTTATAGCTGTTGGGGACATTACCAATGGAATTGCTGGTGTTTAATCAAGGCAGTAAAAATGGAATTTGTACCTGATAACTCTCTATGTCCATTGGATGCTGAAATTCAGAGCATATAGGACACATGAAAAATTCGGAATTGGATTCTGAAATAGCTACATCAGTTCCAGCAGAAGGTGGTGTGGGCTGTTGAAGGTGATAAAGAAGGAAAGGAAATCACCCAGGCAGTCGGGTGGGATGTTTTGGCTCAAATGAAGAAATATAAGGAAATTGGTCAGAGAAGAGATTTTGGCACTTTAATTTTTTTTGGAATGTAATGTCCTAAGTGGATGAAATATTTTACTTAGGGGTATTTCCGCCCTCACTTTTGTAAAAGGAAAATAGGATTTCCATTTTTAGATTTTTATTTTAGGTGTAGTGACTTCATGTCAGGGGTTGATATTTTTCTAACTTTAGGCAAACATGTAGCATTTAGACTGTCTTGTGTTCATAGTCATTTTTAGTTAACTATATTGGATAACAGACAAGGTATACTTTAAGATAGGAATAGATTATGGATTGAATTTTCTGCCTAGTTGACAGTGTGGTCCTACAACTGAGCTTCTTATATGAGGGAGAAATAAAGACTTTCTCAGATAAGCAATCACAGATGGAATTTGCGAAGATCAGACCTGCCCTGCAGGAAGTACTCAGACCTGCATTGTACACTGAACAGCGCAATAGACACCCACCAGTGTAAAATCACCCAAAAGTTAAAGTCCAGAAACTAAATTAATGTTATCCTTTCCTAACCTACATATGAAAGTTTTGTAGATCTAGGTTGAACTCCCATCTCACCAGCCCTAGGAGGATGCATCCACAGAACCGTAGCACTGAGAAGGTCAGGAGGGACTCTACAGCTCCTCTCTTAGGGGCAACCCTTCCTGTAGTTGGCCATAGGCTTGGCTCTTGTGCATATCAGGATATGGATCTGATTGTGGGAGATGCACATGTATCTACACCTCTGCCTACTGCCCTTCTTGCTCCACCTCTTCCTTCCAACAGAAGAGGATTTGGTAATATGATTAGTCAGATGCTGAGCCATGTTTGTGGAGGGTGGATTCATCTTAGCACATGGACATTTTGAATAAAAAATTCTTAGTTGTGTTAGCTATCTTGTGATTTGTAGGATGTTTCGCAATATTCCTGGACTATACCCACTAGATATCAGTAGCACCCCAGCCCCAGTCAGGACAATGAAATATGCCTCAAGACATTGCCCCATGTCCCCTACGGGGCAAAATCACCCCTGGTTGAGAACCACTGAGCTAAAGGAACATGTGCTTCTGAGTGTGTTTATCTTTTGCTCAATGTGTTAATACTGTGGAGCTAAGTCAAGAGACCCTTAAGGCTGGCCGTGGCAGAGACTTGTCATTGTTGTGTGAGAGATCATTCCCAGATTCCCTTGCCGATGTGGGTAGCCAATGAGATAAAAGCAAAAAGTATTGATCTGGGCTGCCAGGACAGGTCTTCAAAGAAAACAGTCACCTGCAGGTGGTGTTTTGTCCTTCTCCCCACCTTCCTTCTTCCTGTGTGGAAGGTAGACGGGGTGGCTAGAGCTTCGGAAGACATCTTGTTACCATGAGGTGCTCTGGGAGATGGAAGTACATGCTAACAATAATGAAAGATAAAGACACAAGGGCTGCCCTAAGAGCCCTGGACTTATTACCACTGGCTTGTATGTTATAGCAAAAGCAAAACCCATACTTACAGGTACAGGTGATGTATAAAAGAAAGAGCTTAGAGGATTGCATGGGAGATTTTATGTCTAGGCTGGAAGTGTCATAAATAATTTCTCCCCCCATCCCATCAACGAGAATGGCTGTGTGGCTGCCGCTGTCTGCAAGGGAGGCTGGAAGATCTCATATAGCTATAGAAGGAGGAAGAGAAAATGAGTTTGATGAGTGCTATAGGTTGAATTGTGTCACTCCAAAAGACATAGTATATGGAAATTCTAATCCCCAGTACCTACAAATGTGATCTTATTTGGATATAGATTATGGCAGATGCAATTATTAACAGTTAAGGTGAGGTTGTACTGGAGTAGGATGACTTCTTCATCCAATATGACTGGTGTCCTTACAAGAAGAGAGACACACAGGCCTGTGTTGGCCGTCAGAGATTGGGGTGGTGTATCTACAAGGACCTGTCAAGGATTGTCAACAAAAACCAGAAACTGGAAGAGACAAGGAAGGGATTCTCTTCTCCAGGTTTTAGAGGGAGTGTGGCCCTGGTTACATCTTAGATTTCAGATTTTTAGCTTCTAGAATAGTTAGTGAATAAATTTCTATTGTTGCAAGCCACCTAGTTTGTGGTAATTTGTTACAGAGCCCTAGGAAACTAGTACAATGAGTACTTAGTCTATTTCTGTGACAATGTCTTTTGCCTTTTCTCTGTCAATGTGTTCCAAGAGCTATTTAAACACAGGTGATAGGATAGACTGAATAGACGATGGGAATTGTAAGACTGAGATAGGAGTAGATCATCCTTGAAGGAGAGCCTCACAGCCCTACCTCCCAGACAAATGTAGGTCTCCTTGTCTATGTTCTCACATAACATGTCACTCCTGTAAAGGCAAATGAGACCCTGGTAAGGGTCATCTGGGATATATCTACTCTCCAGGTTCATGGGCATACAGAAGTCTGTGTGCAGAAATTATAGAACCAATATTAAAAAACAGAGGCACTAACCTCTGCATATACTAAGTAAATAAACAGTTGGCAATAAAAACAAAGATAAAAACAATACTCTATATACTCTGTGATGTGCTCATGAGAGTCACTGTTCATGAGTTTCACAGTAGTGAGCAAGATACACATGAGTCCTTTGCTTAGGAAGCTTGTTGTGAAAAAAATTGGAAATATAAATCCCTATTCAAGTGGAAAAGATGATAATTATCCAAAACCATAATATTTTCTAAACAACTGTTTCTTTTACTGCCTTTCTGAGAGAAGAAAGCAGTGGATTCCTGTATGCTTTAAGAAATAACATACTTTTATTTGGAAATTTAAAACCTTAAGATTGCTTATTGAATTACCTATGTCTCCTTCCTAAAAACTAATCATAATATGTATGATTTTGGCCAACATTTTTGTAAAATGGAGAAATCTCATAATATCATTTAGTGACTATTGAATATTGCTTTGTATAAACAGGAATCATTCATGAGTTGGTATTTCCTGGGAAATTCTTTTCAACAATATGACCATTATGATAATGATATTGTTTTGGTAATATAAAATTCAATGGCTTTATCATTGAGAAACATTAGATTTATTAGTGAAATGCATTTAAGCCTTAAGTTATTTTTTTATCTCATAGAATCTTCCATACAGAGAACAAAATTACTTTTGGCCAGGCACAGTGGCTCATATCTGTAATCCTAGCTCTTTGGGAGTCCAAGGCAGGAGGATCGCTTGAGGCCAGGAGTTCAAGTTCATCCTGAACAACATAGTAAGATCACTATCTCTACAAAAAAAAAAAAAAAGAAATTTAAAGTCACTTTTATGTACCATTTCTTCATTTCTGTGAAGCCCTATGATTATTTCCTGTAATTTATAAAGTGGGGTCTAATTTTAGTATTAGAGGTATTGTAATGTTGGATGAATACAGAAAAAATAGAAAAACTAGTTTGTCTTTTTTATTTTTATTTTAATTATGCAAATGTGAGTTTGAACTCCTAGTACTTTGTTAGCTATAACAATTCCAGTAACTCCAAAATTGAAATGGTTGCATATAATAATAACTAATTTCTAATAGGAGTCAGTAATGTGGCTGGTTGCCTGAACATTCTGTGTCACAGAGACACACTCATCAGTCTTGTTCTTCTAGAGTAAACATAGGTGTCCCTTGTTCTTCCCCTGGAGGTGGCACAGGTAATTAGATACTGCCCTGTTCAACAGGCTTCACTTTTACTGGGGACATTACCAAAATTCTATACTCCTTCCCATTCCTTCCTGAGAAGTGTGGTCTTCCTCAAAACCAAGTAAGTAAGATGAAAGAATAGAAAAGGGAATGGCCTGGGCATGGTGGCACGTGCCTGTAGTCCTACCAGCGACTTGGGAGGCTTAGGTGGAAAGATCTCTTGAGCCCAGAGAGAGACCCTGTCTCCGGAAAAAAAAAAAAAAGAAAAGAAAAGGAAATGATCTGGAAAGATAGTGAAAGGGAAACATTGGTCAGGAAAGGAAGGAAGGAAGTAGATTCACATACCATGTGTACAATCTTGCCATTGATCCAGTGACTTCCATATGTTCAATGCCATGCACTCAATGCTATTAAAAATTTCCTGCATGTTGTGTTACCTTCATTGAAGACAGATTTCTAATATAGTTAAAAATTTCAGTGTTAACGTTTTCGAGAACCAGGCACATATATGAATGTGTTTTGAATAATTAGCATTAAGTTACAATGTCTAGCTTACTTTATTGTAAGAACACAGCATATAATATATATAACATACATGATATGTGTTAAGGGACTGTTCATGTTATTGGTAAGGCTTCAGGTTAACAGTAGGCTATTAGTAGTTAACATTCGTAGAGTCAAAAGTTATACGCAGATTCTCAATTATGTAGAGGGTCAGCTCCCCTAACCCCAGCATTGTTCAAGGGTCACCTGTATATCTAGATTGGCCTATAATAGCTCATATGCTTTCTTCTTAAAATGTTTAAAGTTCATTTTGTCACGAAATTTTTTTTCTACTTCTTTCCTCCTACAAAGTGATTAAAAATATTCTAAGGAAACAAAAAGTACTCTGTTCGTCATTTCTCCAAAGCATTAAGGACAAAGTGTTCTATGCAGCGGTCTCCCACTATCTTTGCCGAATGAATGATCTGCTTACCACTTAATAGGCTTTAAATAAATGTTTTTTTTTAATTTGCCTCACAACTCTGCATGGTTCTAGATTCTATGGAAATAGGCTTATCTCCATCCTATTTTCTTCGTTGTGATATTGGCAGTGTAAACTGAAACAAGTCTCTGTTATTAAAATCAAAATGAACACTTTATTCTAGTCTTACCAACAGTATGCAGGGAGAAAATACCCAATTATTAATAGTCATCCAGGAGTTTGTTCTTTAGCCAAGCCATCTTCCATTATTTCATCACAATTTAATGGCCTTAAATATTTTCATTTATGCTCCATATCACGAATAAAAATAATTTCAGGACATGTTTTCTTCCAGACTTACCTCTTTGCACAAGAAGAAATTTATCTATCTACTCCAAGGTCCAGAGAATGTTTCATTACATGACCTCAACCTGGAAGTCTTGTTCTGTCTTTATAAGTGACGATAAATCATTTAAGAAAAAATCAACCCTTTAGTATGTCAGAATGCATTAACTATAACAGAGATTTTTATCTGGTTCATAGAGGAATTTTGATTATAACAATAAGGAAAAGCGCACCAGTCCTTTTATGCATCGATTTATTTTTTGCCGTAACAGAAACCAGTGCTCCGTATATGCTTACATATGTCTTTCATAAGAAATGTTATTTATACCTCTACGAAGCATTCAGCTCTAATAGATTCCAACTATGAGAACTAAGGGGCTCATACCACAAGGAAAACCTATAAAAATTTTAAGCACTGATTATGCTTCTCCTAGATAGAAAAGAGTAAGTGACATTACTGGATATAGTTAAACAATATTATACTATTGCAACAGAACTAATGCGTTAATAGAGAGAGGCATTCATTGTGTAAAAATGTATAAAATTATAGAATTTTTGAATTAGTCAATCCCTTGGCATTCTTCTAGTCTAAGCTTATCATTTCAGCAGATGGGGAAAATATTGTTGAGCTCAAAATACTCTCATGCGTCCAACCCAGTGCAATCAAAGCTGACAGGCAGAGCAACAACACAAGATAGAGCACCAGCTTATGTTGGAGGAATAGATGCTTCATTGGCTTTCTGTGGAAGGAGGAAGAGTTTTAAGGAAGATATATGTAATGAGCCTACCTAGAACCAGGTGTCTAGTGGTTCCAGGAGTGAAGGTGGTGTGGAGATGCCAAAGAAGTGATTTAGAACTATCTTTGCCCATTTGGCCTGCTATAATAAAATGCCTTCAACTGGGTAGGTTTACAAACAAAAGGAGTTTATTCTCACAGTTTTGGAGGCTGGGAAGTCCCAGATCTGGGTACCTGCTGACAGGTGTCCAGTGAGCCTGATTCCTAGTTCATAGATGGCACCTTTTGCTGTGTCCTCCCATGGTGGAAGGGACAAATGAGCTCTCTGGGGCCTCTTTTAACTGCACTAATCCCACACAGACCATCTCAATTTAGGGTGTATGTTGTGCTGTAAATGAGCATCACTAGATTTTAGATGTATTTTAGTAATAATTGCAAATATTTTTAGATTTGAATCAAAGGCATTATTTGTAAGGCATATCCTGTGAGATCACAAACAGGACGTTCCCTCTGATGTATTTTGTGTTCTTTCAGAGCAGTGTACATGCAAGACTAAGAATGTATGAGTGCCTTGACCTAATAAATCATGATTATTCCTACTAGTTGTTCAAATTGGAGTAGTGTTGGCTTTGAACCATATGGTCCCTCTAAAGGTAAGGAGTTGTCCCTTAAAGGCCATCTGGACTTATCCTCCAGGCCTCAGAAGTTGACAGTATCCCTCTTGCTGTTAATGTTCCAGTCACTGCCTTTGCCCACTGTCTGATCTAGGATGTGTGACCATTCATCGATTTGATATGGCACCTGGTTCTTAAAGCTTTTTCAAATATATAGTAAATATGATTTAGTTTATCATCACAGCAAAAAAAGGGCAACATATGGAGAACATTAGCATATCAGAAAATGACAACCCCACTTTTTTAGGGACCTAATAACCCCCCAAAGTCCCCACCTCCTAACACCAACACATTAGTGATTACATTTTAACATGTGAATTTGGAAGGACACAAATATTCAGACCAAAGCAAGAACCAATAGAAAAATACAGCAGCTGTAGTGACAGCAGAGCAGAGAGAGAAGACGATGTCTACATTGGAAGAACAAAGAAGCCTTTTTGCTGAGTAGCTGGGGGAGATTAAAAGAAGTTTCCCCTTCTAATGAAGGGGGTCTCCTGTTTGTTCAAGCAACCATGTGAAAGAAACAAATGTATTTTAGCTGGTTTTGTGCTGATATAACAGAATGCCTGAGGCTTGATCATTTATAAAGAACAGAAATTCATTTCTTACAGTTTTGGAAGCTGGGAAGTCAAAGATCAAGGCATTGGCAGATTTGCTCTCTGGTTCCAAGATGGCACTTTGTTGCTGTGTGGTCCAGAGGGGAGGAACACTGTGTTCTCACATGGCACAAGACAGAGTAGGGAAACTCCACGCCTGCAACACTTTTTATACCGGCATTCATTCATTCTCGAGGCAGAGCCTTCATGACCTAAACACCTCCCCAAAGGCCCAGCTGCCAACATTGTTGCATTGGTGATTAAGTTTCCAACACATGAATTTTGAGTTACTTATTTAGACCATAGCAAAAGGCAAATTGGGTTTGCAAAATTAAATTTACCTTTAAGGGTAAAATATCCCACTTTTAACCAAAATAAAAGAGTTATCTTTTTAAAATGCTAAATCTAGCTTTCTCCCAAAATGTCAGGTTTGTGTACAATGAATGAGATCACCATTTTTTGAAAGTGTTTCTTGTCTGGTGTGTTTGTGTGTGTGTGTGTGTAAATTCTGGGTATTAAACTCTTGGCTGAAATTGTAAGCTGTGACCTGTCTGATAAACGAAGCACCTATTATGCATTGGAGGTGGCATAGAGTGGTTTGGCTGGGAGTAAATATGCTGCAATGTATCAACCCCACTTCTAGGTATATATCCACAAGGAACTGCTCACACACATCGATAAAGAAACATGTACAAGTTGCAGAATTGTGTGTGGTAGCAAAGAGGGAAGGGTGGATCTCAGAAAATGGTGTTGGGTGAGAAATAGGAGAAACAGAATGAGCTTTGTTTTAGTCCATTTTGTGTTGCTGTAACAGAATATCATGAGTGGGTAATTTATAAACAATAGAAGTTGATTTGACTCATGGCTTTGAAGACTGGGAAGTCTAAGAGCATAGCACCAGCATCTGGTGAGCTCCTTCGTGCTCTGTCATCCCACAGTAGAAGGGGGAAGGGCAAGAGGAGTGAGAACAGTAGAGACTTGAACTCCTGTTTATAACAACATGCTCTTGTGATAACTAACTCACTCCTGTGATAGCTTTAATCTATTGGTGAGGGCAGAGCTCTCATGACCCAGTCACCTCTTATTTGGCCTCACCTTCTAACACTGTTGCATTGGGGATTAAGTTTCCAACACAGGAAATTTGGGGGACACATTCAAACCATAGCAACAACTATGGTCAAATTTGCATAAATCAAACATTCACACTGTATATTTTACAAATGCAATTGTACATGTTGAATATATTAGACATTTACCTCTGCCTGGGGGGGTTTAGGAGATATGAATGAGTTAGAGATAAATGAGCAAATAAAAAAATACTTCTAAGGCAGAAAGTACATCTAACAAGAAAAAATTGTGATTGTCTGCAATGAATGGAGGAATGCAATTTATTCCAACTTTCATATCTGAGGTCAAAAGAAAGAACAGAAAGGAGAAAGAAAGAGAGAAGAAAGGGAGAAGACAGGAAGAAAAAGGAAGAAAGAAAGTTTTGTAATAACAAATTGAACTCGACTATAGAACAAGATGAAGGAGAAGATGCTGATCGTGTCCTGCGGAACTTCACTGTTTACTGAACAGTTAATAAGAAGGTCATAAATATTCATCGTCGTGCTCCCTCGCTCTCTCCTGCCTGTCCTCCTTCTCATAAAATAAACTATGAACAATCCTCTTTCAGTCATCATTGAGAGGGAAAGGGAGGCATATAAAGGAGATACGTGAGTCTAAGCTTGAGCCGTTTCTTTAGGAGAAGCAGGTGTTGTCATTTGCTGATAATGTTCTACATGTGCTGCCACGTTTTCCAATTTGCTAAAAACCAATTTGCTAAATGTTGTTTAACATTTGTCATTTATCATGTTTATAGAGCATGTTTACTGTATTAGAGAACAAGCCCATGCACCGCTCAGAACTCAAGTAACGGAGAAACAAACCCTGGTTTGTTTAGAAAAATTTAAAACACAGAACTGTATACTTGCAATAAAATACAGTTGAGGAAATTATTTGGAAACTTTGGATAGAAACTGTTTTGGAGGGTGCGGTGTTTGTGCTGTTCTCCCTTCAGGATGAAGGTGCCTGTTTCCCTGCAGCTGGCCAGCTGGCGGTGCTGCTGCTGAGTCCTGCTCTGGGCATCGCCTTGGCGGAAGGGGGCTGCATCCTGGAGGGAGGCTCCATCCTGGAGCAGCCTGCATGCAAAAGCCTGGTTCTGTGAGGACCATGTCCCCAAGCCTCAGGGAAGACCGACTCTGATGGGCCTTCTCAGATGATCTACTGAGGCTTTTGTGAAGCCTTTCTAAAGGCCTGTATCTTAGGTCAACTCCCTCCCCTGCCAATCTCTCTCCCGGGTTGACCCTAAGAGCAGCCCCAGTAAAGCTCCTACATAGTACTCTCTATGGACTTTGTTTCCCTTGGGGGAACTGAAGCTAAAACAATAATAAGAAAATTTCCCAATGAAGAAAAAGAGACACTTGAGATGACTTGATGTCCTGTCCCCAACACTGCTACGCTGACTTCAGTTCTGTAAAAGAACAATGATCACAGTCGTAACAATGATGTTGCTAACAGTAGAGTGCTGGCTCTGTGTTAGATACCGTGCCGAACAGTGGAATTACAGAGACTGGCAGGACATAGCCTAGAGAATCTTAGGATGAGTGAACTTCCTAGACAATTATTTAACCACACATTTTCTTCGATCTAGGTAGATACGTCTTTGATACGTCTGCTCGTAGTCATAAGAAAGTTGAGACAGTAAATCTCTGGAATATAGATTAATACACTAGTAGGTTTTCAATTATCCTCTAAACCCTGGAGTCAGTGGAGAAGATAATAAAAAATTTATGTTTATATTATCTAGAGTAGCTAATCCAGCTTTTATTTATTTTTGTTTTGCCAGCCATGATGTGCTCTCAAATTACTTTTCGTTCAGTAAGTACTCGCCAATTTAGGTTGCTAAGACACAGGCAAAATCTTGCAGGGAGCAAAATATGTATCAGAGACGAACAATTCAGAGGTGATCAAGGCTGACATATTTGTATCAGGTTTTCTTCCTAAAATTTTGTACTGGGAATGTGTTGCTTTCCATAAGCATAGAGAATTCCAGTGACTTTTTAAAGACTTCTTAAGAGGATTTGTTAAGGAAAAGTACCTTTTGAGGAGAAAGAGGCAGATAGACTTTAAGGAATTTATAATCTAGTAGAAGAAAAATATCTATAACCTAGAAAACCTGGGATACAGTTAGAAAAAAGTATACAATAATTGATATTGCAGTTCTATATTGAAAACATTAACTTTATTAAAGACATATAGCTTCAAAAAACAGGACCAAGTCGGGTGATCAACAGAATAGATAATAAATCAGTGAATCCCAGACATCTCTAGCTGTGGGACAGGGTTGGTCTTCCTGCTGAATTTACAGATACAAAAGGGGTGATCAAACTGTCTGAGATGACGGATCCTCACTGTCAAAACTGGGAAATTGGGGCACATCGTGGGTGGGGAGGAGCCTCTCAAATGCTGAAGATGATCAGGGTGCCACAGAGGACCCCTGCTGTCCCATGGTCACCATGCTAACAAAGGGCACAGGCTCTCAGGAGTGGAAGTTTGGTCACCCCATCAGATAAGGAAACACAGCGAGCCATAGTTCCTGCTGAGAATGAAAAACAAACAAGAATGGGTACAAGAAAAGGTAGCAACTTCCTAAATACTCTGATGCAATTTTCCAACCTATCCAGTTTCAAACACAAGGCCTAGTGTAATTACGATTATTTTTCCCTTCCTTTAATATGAATGTATTTGCATATATATTAACCAATTCTTGTCCTCTTCCTCCCTTTCCTGTTTCATTTTTATCTAACACAAGACGTGTTGATAGTGGATAACCTTATTTCTGAGTGCTTAAGGGACAGGGAAGCAAAGACAGAGTGGTAAGAGCGGTAAACACTAACCAAGGATGGACAAAGTGCACGTTTAGGTATCCTCTTTGGGGAGATTAGCATTTGTTTGGTTATATGAAGGGTGGTTGCATCATGTTAGGTGGAAGGATGGTTTTGCTAGTGTCTTTATTTGGAAGATAAACGTGGTTAAAAGGAGGTGTTTATGGTGTCATGCTGATGAGCAGCAGGCTGTGCAGGATTGTGCTGGGTCACCTTGGCTAAGGCTGGGCACTACTTGTCGTAGAATTCCCTTTGCTCTAGGTTTCTGGATTGGAGAGGCAGAGAGGAAGGGAAGGAGCACCTCCTCCTCCCAGAAGGGGAACGTAGGCAGAGACACTGATGGGCAGATTCAGCAGGACGGGTGGATCCCAACAGCTTACTCCACGCCCAGCTGGCTTCCTGATAGCGGCCCCACTGACCAACACTGGCCCCTGCGCCCACCACCAGACACATGCCAGTAGGATCCAAAGTGTCCACATGGAGGAGGCAGCTTCTCCTAGAACTCTCAGCAAGCTGTCCTTTCCTGTCCCACCTGGGCAATGAGTCAGGCTTGGCATCTTAGCATGTTCAGGCTGCTACAACAAAATACCATAGACTGGGTGGCCTGAACAACAGACATTTATTTGTCACAGTCCTGGAGGCAGGGAAGTCCAAGATCAAGGTGCCAGTTCATTTGCTTCCTGGTAAGGGCCTGCTTCCTGGCTTGCAAATGGCTGTTTTCTTGCTGGATCCTCACATGGTAGAGAAAGAAAAGCAGAAGTAGCCTTCTTCTCTTTCATTTTCTTATAAGGGCACTAATCCCATCACAAAGGCTCCATCCTCATGACCTAATTACCTCCCAAAGGTCCCACCTCCAAATACCATCGCATTGGAGGTTAGGGTTTTAGCATATGAATTTGATGGGGGAAGGGACACATTCATCAGTCCGTAACACCCTCCGAATCCCCTGAAAGCTGGATTGTCATGTCGTGCCCATACTTCTGATGGACTGATTAGTGAGAATTATTCTAATTTCCTGCCCCCCCATATGCATCAACTTCTCCAGCTCCTTCCACCTTTGCATAATCTCTAATTTCTATAATAAATCTTATTCCCAAAACATGCACAGGGACTCTGATTCCTGGGCTGAAGCGTGAGTGAGACAGGTGGGTTGGGAACAAGCAAGGTCACTTTTAGGACAGGCAGGAGGTGAGTTAGACAGGAGAGCAGGCAGCGTGTTGGGGAGTGGCAGAAATGTGTTTGCATCCTCCAGGGAGTGGGGCTAGATTAGGGAGAAGCCTGAACGAAGCAGCAGAAATCGGATTTGGTGCCAGAGGCAAGTCAGAAGCCACGTTCGCCTCCCGAAAAAGGAAATGACGAGAGAAAAACTATAAAATTGTCAGCCAGCGAATTTCTCTCCCATATGGGAAAACAATGGTGAAATGTATGATAAAAAGTTAATCGAGTATATTAACAAAAGTCATTGATTTTATTGAAGAGAAACATCAGAAATAATATGTGAAATTGATACAGACATCAAAAATTTTTCAAAAAATTCTCACACTTGAGGTAAGATGCAACATACTCTTTTTTTCATATAGAATGCAAGGGCTTAGAAACCAAGGCTTCATAAGTGAGCAACTTTTTCTAAACAAAGAAATGGAAGAGTTGGTTTTCTTAGGAATGAGTACTAAAACAAGCCACTTTTCATTTTTATAAATGGTAAGTGGTAAGTTATGCACAAATATGACACGATAGCAATGTTTTTCAAGTGCAATCACAGAGTGGGTCACGGGAAAAGCCATTTTTTTTTTTTTAAAAAAAGGGTGTTTAGGGAGAAGGTAGGGACTATATTCCACTTTTGGAAATTTACAATGCATATTATTAGATATTAGTTTATAAAGGGTTATGAGAAGGTATGCAGTAATTTTGTCTAACTCAGTGGGTTTTTGTAAGTTTTAAAATGTCCACTTTATTCCATAAGACACTTAACCAGATGCCATTTACATCTGAGGAAGAGATTGCCCATGAAACCGATCCATGGTAAAACATTTGCTATTAACATAGTCTGATTTTATACATTTTGTACTTAGACAAGGGTATCACCATGCAGAAATATAGGTATCACCACTACATTTTGCATAAACAAACAGAAACTATCAATAAACTTCAGAAAGTAGTAATTTCACCTGTCCCTTAAAACAGACGTGCATGTCAATGACGTATTCTTTTTGGAACTGAATCTCAGTGATACAACTCAAATATTCATTACCAACACTGAGAGAACGATGAAAAAGAAAAAAAGAAAAAAAATGGGCACACAATTATTATAAAGACATAGTAAATGGTTTCTCATATGTAATTTTATTCTATGTTATTCTGCTGTTACATAGGGCATAACATTTTCTCAAGCCTTTTTCTGGACTCTAGTCAATGATTAGGAACATACAATGGTGGCCCACCTTCCCCGATAGCCATCACTAGACGAATTGGAAACCCTCTCATCTGTGCAGAAATCTGCACAGAAAAGTACTCAAGCTTTAGACTTGGGCTTGTTTATTTTAATTTGTTTTCCATTTCTAGTATATTAGGAAATGATACGCACTTTAGTCTGCGAAAAGCAATGCTTGTATTTCTGGCAGTGATACATTACTGCTATTACATAGTAAAGTGGATACCAGAACTACAAAGGCAGGGGGTAAGCTGTTAACTTAAACAGTAGCAAATAAAGAGTGAATTAGAAAACTCAGCTGTTGTCACAGATATCCGTGACCTCCATAACATATATCATATAGGAGGTATTTCAATTTGTGATCTCTAACCTAGAAATGTCAATGGCTTCCTATTCCTTCTAATACTTCTGATTTCCTACTGCAAAGGAATACATTAAGATCACGGAAGACTTGCTTACCGAAAGGAAACCCCTGAAAAAGAGTAAGGGAGGGGATGTAGAAATTCAGAAGTTATGTAGAATACTCTGTAATTAACTATATTTCCGTATCTTCAAAGTAATACAAAAGACAGTCACTTGCAGAACTGGTTCAGATTACTTACATGCCAAATACATTTTTAGTCTTCCGTGTAAGTGTTTGGAAGTTGCTTATGTTTATATGAAACGAAGCTGTTAATACCTTTCTGCAGCAGTGACTGCAAACCAGAAAGCTAAGACAAACACAAATTCAGAAACGAAGTTTCCCAAGCTGCAGTGTGAAGACTATAAACAGTTGATTCCATGCACATGAATGGATTTCTTCAGTGTAGGAAACCCAAATGGAGTAAGGGTAGAGAGGCATAAAAGGGTTCCTCGGGGGGAAGAAGGATGCCTCCTGCATGCATTTAGTTTTCTCTCCCTCTGTGACATCATCTCCTTCTGTATGGTCTGACTTCCATAAAGTTGGTGTCTCTAAGCCCCACATGACGATGAGCTTGTTGTCTTTGTAAGTCTTTATTCAGTATATCAAGTTCTATCATGGCCTGATCAAAAGCCATTTTAGTCACTGCATAGGCAAGCTCTGGGTTATTAAGGATCGCGCAGTAAAATTTGGAAAAGTTAAGAGCCATCCATCCTCAGGCAACTTGTTTGTGTGGGTTGCATCTCTTTCTTGCTTATATCAACTGCCCCTTGGTAAGATGCTTCTTAGGAATTATCTATGATAAGTTTTCTATCATCACCACATACAACCTGAGCAAAGTAATGGAAGTAATCTCCCTTCGCTTTCAGACTGAAGATCTGACTTTCTGGAGCAGTTGTATTGGCTGTTAAATACCTATCCAACAATTCCAGGACCGGGACTGGCGTGCAGACGGATCTCAGTTTAAACTCCATTTTCTCCTAATCAGCTGCCACTTCTTGTCGGTTTTCTGCTTGATGCTGGACATGGTCCTCCAGGCGGACCTGCCGCACCACCTCCTGGCTCCGCGGGGTCTTCTCTGTAGGAGGTGGCTGTGTGCCACGGTGACTGGCACTGCCCTGTGGGCCAGGTCCTGCCCCAGAACCCACCGGAGTCCCCCCACTCTGATCTGCTCTGGGCCTTAGAGGAGGACTCTCTTGGCTCTAACCCAGTGTTTTTAAACATTGTGAAAACTTTCATTAGTGTTTTCCAGATAATGAAAAGCCAACCCGAAAGACAGGGGATGAACAAAGGTCATGAATGTATATGAGTAAGCATAAAAATTGGTATATAAATTTTACTGAGGCCCTGTTGAATGTGCTTAGGGATGAAAATAACCCAATATATATGTGAGTGTATATGTCTGGTAATATTTATCCAAATATAGGTCTAATATATTTTGTGTATATAGTACACATATTGAATTATTGCATGTGTCTACACACACACATATATACACACAGTACGTTTACACATATATGTTACAAATGCACACTAAAGGGCTCTGAACCATGACCTAGGAAAGAAATTTTCAATTATTCCCAGAAAATATCATCTCAAAATCATTATATAGCAAAAAAGTGGAAGAAAATATGTGGTACTATTAATAAGGCCACTGAAAACAATTCAAAGCAAAATGACTTAATTCTAAAAGTAGAGTTTGAAACATTCTGGAATGCTTTGTGCATTAATTGAGCAAATACTACATGCTAAGCAGTCTTCTAGGTGGTGTGATAGAGCAGTAAACCCAGCAGAACAAATCCCTGCTCTCCCAGAGCTTGTGTTTTAGCAAGAAGAGAGAGGAAACAGGCGAAGACAGGATGCATAAGGTGGGCATACTGTGCCCAAGGCAGCCTTAATGTTGTCCTCAGCTGATTTGACTTTAGACAGACTTCTTCCTGACTCTAGGCCCCGACCTTCCTTTACTTAGAGCATTTGCTTTTGAAAACTTCTTTAATCTGTAAATTCTGTATCTGCCTCTTTGAGATATAAATCTTTGTAAATGTCTCTTGCCAGGTTTGCAATTCAAGACTGTCTCCCTCAAGGTCCTGAGAGCCATCTCTTTAAAATGCAGTCATTGCGGAAAAGAGCTTCCCTCTCTGCCAGTCTCTGGGAGAAGGTATGACTCTAATCCTGCTGGGGGAGTTTTGCTGCCAGTTGTTAAACTACTTCCTGCCACAAGGGTTTGTCAAAGTTTACTTTTCCTTTGGGTGAAGCCAATTATTATAGTAAGCACAGATGGCCTAAGATCCCCCTTCCCAGCTCTTAACAATTCTCCCACCTTTGTTTCAGTGGAGCTGAGTATCCAGACCTGGTCTGTGCCATCTCCCTGTAGCTGGCAATAACACTGAATAAAATAAGCTTCTGTTTGCTCATCTTGTCGGGTGTGATTTCTCTTTAACAAATGGAAGGTAAGGAGGAAGAGAGTTCGGTAGATCAGGGGTGTGTGTTGTTTTATAAAATGTGGTCAGAATAAAAACCTTGGACATGTATCATATTTGAGCGGAGAATTCAATGATGTGAGGAGTGAGCCTGTAGGATGAGCATCTCATGTAGAGGGAAGAGCTGTAGGGGCTGAGGCAGGAGTGCAAATGAGGGACAGTGATGAAGCCACATGGGAGGACGGTGAAGGGAGAAGACAGAGGGCAGGTGTCTGAGAGATGGTGAGAAGCCAGATCCTCTAATGCCTTGTAAGCCATCAAGCAGACTTCGGCTTCTACCCTGGGTGGGATGGAAAGCTCTCAGAGGAGGGTTTGGGGTAGAGGAGTTAACCAACTTAACTTATGCTCAAAAGTAGTCGCCATTTTGAGGGGAAAAATTTAGGGAAATAAAGGTACTTCCAGGGAGACCAGTTTTCAGCTATTACAGTAATGTGGGCAGAGGGATGATGTCATCTTAGACTAGGGTGGTAGCTATGGTGGGGACAGTGAGAAGTGGTCATGTTTGGCCATATTTTGAAGGTTGAGATGACAGGATTTCCTGCAGAATTGGATGTGCGGTATGTGAGAAGGAGAGGGCTGAGGGATGACTCTGAGCTCTTTGTCCTAAGCAAGTGAAGTGGTGGCATAGTCAAGATGGGTCACCACAGGAAGCGCTGGTCAAGGGTTAGTTCTTTCCATATATATCCCCTTCATTGGTCCTTACGATGATCCTGTGTATGTACTGTTATTATCACGTTGAAATGAGGAAATTGAATTTGAGAAAATGTGAATAATTTTCTCAGCATCACACAGCTAGTAAATGGTTGTCTTAGACTGGGTTCCCCCGAACGCAGAGTCTGGGGCGAGAGCTTGTGTGCAGGTGATTTATCTGGGAAACGAAGAAGTCCCGGGAGCAGGAGTGAGGAACGGGCGAGAGCGAGGGAAGGAAAGAGGAAAAACCAATGTCAGGCTGTTACCGAGTTTGTAGCAGTGAAAGCTTGATTCTACCAGGACTCCCCGAGGCCTGCAGATACCTCCCAGAAGTGTCTGCCAGAGGCTGGGAGGGGGCACATTTGTCCTGCTGGGCTCCCATTTCCCAGAAATGGAAGGTTGCCCCTCAGAGGAATTACACCCCTCTCTTCTGAGCTTCACATCCATGTAGTTCTAGAGCTTCTTGTTGAGTCTGTGGTATCCAGAGAATCCCAGGGCAGAAAATGATGATGCTCAGTACCATGCTAGGCTGAATACATACATACACATATATTAGTACACATGTATACACACACACCTGTATAGACATATATAGCCACACATGTCTATACATATACGTATATATGTGCATTTGAGCCCATATTGGGACCCCCAAGTCCCTGGTCTGAGGCTCTGTATCTGCCATAAACCTTTCCCTGGGCTCACTTTCACCGTTAGTCCCACCCTCCAAGCCTCTCTTCAGTCCCCCCTTGTTCCCAGTTGGGTCCAAATGATGGGTCGCAGGGAGTGAGTCTGGCTGATGGCTTTACCTCGCCTCCAAGTGAGTTGCACTAGTTTGTTTAGCACTGGCCAACCTGAATGCTGGGACTTGGGGATGAGCACTGCAAACTTGGGGCTGGAAATGGTGACATGGAGAAGTGGCATGTTAGAAAGAACTCACCCAAGGGATTTGAGTTCCACTGTTCTGATTCTTGCTCACTGTGGCCTAGTTAGGTCACTCCTCACCTCTGGGCCTCAATTTTCTCACCAGTAAATGAGGGACTTGGGGCTGACCTGCATAACCTTCCGACTCTAATGTTCTGTAGTTCTATGGGACATACGACGGGTGTGTATTTCTAAAAATGCATCTTCGTAGTAACAAAAGGAAATCTCCCACGGTTTCATCAAAAATGGCATTTTTCTGAGTACTCTCTCTTCTGTAGGGTGCTATGTTCCTGGGGAAATCCGTGCACAGTCATGCAGATTATTTCCTATTGTTTCTGCAAGTTCACCTTGTTGAAACCCAAGGCTGTAATAGCTTCAGCTGCCTGTTTGTGAAAGTAACAAAAGCAATTGGGATGATGCTAGAATTTTAAAATGCTGATGACAATTAGTATTTGGGGACATACTTGCTTTAGTTGGAGCCAACATTTTGGCTTAAGAAAAAGACTCAAATCTTCAGCCAGAAAACAAAAGTGTAGAAAAAAATTTTCTCCTTCCTTCTCCCATCTTACTCAGCTATTTTATCTCTGCAATTATTTCTGTGTTTCTGAATGTTCTTCTGTTTTATCAGGGACTAGAGGTCAGGGTGGCAAACAGGATACCATTTTCATAAAGATTACCATGCAATTTTCTCATTATATCCTAGGGAAAACTGAAGTAGGTTTACACAATGTGGCTTTTGGGGTATTGGCATGATAATGATTATAACACATTATTTCTAGTGAGTGCTGCATGCTAAGACATTGTCATTTCCCAAGCAGGTTGAATCTGCAGGCTATTGAGTGTGAAATGCATTACAGTAAAAGCTTTGAGGAATATTAATTTCTTTGCTTTAATTTCTAAAAGACAGCTTGGACATTTACTTGACAGGAGAGATTGGCAAATTCAGTCAACCAAGAAACAATTATGTGTGTTTTAAAATGCAGAGGAAAGATAGATCAATTATCTCTTTGTTATTCCTCATGGTTTTGCACTGAGAGTCACTTAGGATTCAGGAGTTAATTCCCACCACATGAAGAGGGCATCATCTGTCCTTGTCATTGGTGCCTTTGCTCTATTTCTTTTCCCGTCAAGACTTCGTGTGGAAACCTGCTCAGCAGTGTAGCCTGTCAGAGCCAACATAAAATTGTAATTAGCTGTTATGTATTGGTGGAAACTTGAGTGAGGATGCATGTATCCCTTAAAGTATTTGGAGTTTTTAAAAAGTAGGCAGTTTGCTTTCCAACATAAAGATGGGGCAGGTGTCATCAGCATGGTTTTTTGTCTCTGGAGCTAAGGGTCACTTTGGGGAAGAGTAAGAGGGGCACACTCTCTGGCCTTGAAATATTTGGGGCAGAACCTATTATTTCTCTTCAATAAAACACCTGGAAAGAGGTCTTTTGGTAAAGGGTAAGATTTTACTAAATGTGAAGTGTCTTACTCTTTCCGAGATAGATGGCGGTGGTGGTTGCACAACAATGTGAATGTACTTAATATCACTAAACTATATACTTAAAAATACTTAAAATAGTAAATTTTATCCTATGAATATTTTGCCACAACAGGAAAGGATTTGTTTCTCTTTTCTATATACTTTTTCCCAAGAAAACAAAGTAATACCACTACATATGAAAATCAAGTCAGATTAAACCTATTGGAATGCAAGAGAGAAATTTTTATCTACTTAGGCTTACAAACTACTGGTTACTTTGGAAAGTCTGAGTTTTACGTATCTCACTTTTTGAAAATTAGGGATCAGTTTCTCTCCCAATGTTACTCTGCACTTTATTATAAAGATTAAACTCTAATTTTTGTGGGGGGGAGAGGAAGCTAAAATGGCCCATCTGATTTCTTGCAAAGAAGGAAAAAACCATTGAGAAACACTTTCTGCTTTTTCTAGTTCTTCCTACAGAGGAGCAAGTACAGACTTTGGAGCGGGATGAAATAAACAGAGGTGAAAATCCTGACATTAGGGATGAATTAAGGTATCTAATGTTTAAGTAGCTGGTTAAGCTGGTGAGGTGGTAGGTAGCAAGAAGACCAAAGGTTATACACAGATTTGAATATTTTGTTGCTATTTTAAAATTATAGTAATATGTTAGTATTTACAGGCATTGGTGTAGTATTTTTCATTTGCTTAGAGGAAAATACACAATTTTATTTGAAGACATTAAAAATGGATTTCCAACATTCATTTTCTTGGGGACCATCTTTTATTTCTTGGAACTCAAAAAAGAAATGTTTATAGTGGAGACAGAAAATTCTTTCTCCTAATTCCCAGAGTTAATTGTCACCACCAAGAATCCAATTGATTTCACATTGAAATTTGTGTTTTGGTTTTTTTTTTTTTTTGAGGTCGGAGCAGAAATCTGTTTGTCTGATCAGTTGATACACTCTCTTCTTCTGGACACCTCCTCCTCTCTAGGAAACATCTTTTCTCTCCTGTTTATCGAGGATGACCACGTTCTGACGTGCCCGAATTCCCTAACCACAGTGGATTGGCCCCAAAGCGGATGCCTGCCTCGATTTTGCCCACAGCTCCTTGGCTCCTAGTTGGTGACTGACCCAGGACTCTTTCTGTGGGATTAGGAAAGAGGGTGAGTTTTCTAAGGAGATGGGGTGTGTGATGGTGGTAGTGGTGGAGGTGGAAACTGGAAGATGCGTTTGGGGCCATGTTTCCCTTTTTTGCAGAGGGAGAGAACAAAGCCCAGAAACCAAGAGAAGAAAAGGCATTACATGGAGAAAAAGAGAGTGTACTGGTGGCGTGTATCTCCTAGTTCCAGCCATCCTGACACATCTAACTCCTCATTTAGTTGCTGAAGTATTTCTTTGGTTATATGAGATAACCCAATTTCCTCCCATTAAATTCCTATTTTTTTTTCTTAAGCTTTATTTTAGTTGATTTAGTTCTCTTCAGATTGGTAAGTGACTTTTGGAATCGGACTCCTTCCTTTCTCTTATACCATGAACGGCCATCCATGGAAAATACATTCCTAATTTGTATATTCTTTGGCCATATATCTAAACTCATGATATGGTTCCCTCACACTGGAGAAAGGCCCTTCAGTCCTGGAGGAAGGGTAGGAGGGGCAGTAAGTCTTCAATCTCTGTGGTTTGGTGTCTAAGGATGGAAACAAGAATGAAGTTTTTTTAAAATTAAGTCCTCAAATAGGTAGCAAAGTAGCTTAATATTTTGACCAGATCTCTTAGGGTCTGCTAACTACTAATTTTTGTTGTTGTTCAAGATTTAAACATAAAGGTAGGGGCTTATTTGATAGCCCCAGAATATTGAAAATGTTCCAATTTTGGAGCAACGAAAAGGCAATTAACTCCTTTATATTTTGTACTCTATGTTGCTTTAAGATGAACTCTTACAATAACAGTAGTGTTTTTCACTCCAGAAAGAAAAGACCTCTTTTCCCTTAAAAAAATATATTTTTTTGAGGATATTTTTCAGTCTGTAAAAATAAAAGTGATATGCTATAACAGCTATTGTATTCCTTTAAAGGGTGGACGTAAAGACTGAACAAATACAGCCCAGGATCCTTAACAGGAGTGGGGTCCGGTAGAAGATGCATCTTCTGGCCTCATTCCTCAAAGCCCCACTCCGGAGCTGCTCTTTTGCTAACATTTTGCTTTATCTCAAGACAGGTTAGGGCATTTCAGAATGGCAATTCTCAGGGTCTTTGATATTTTGAATCAATGAACTATTTAATTGGAATGGATTGGCAAATAGGTAAAAAACAAAACAAAACAAAATTAAAATGAAAGAACAAAGTTTAATTACAGTGCATGGTAACCCGGATGTCTCAAAGTGCCTGCCCGTTACACAGCTCTCTTCTCATAAAAGCAGCTGCAGGTGGATTTTTTTTTCCTCAAAATTTGCTATGCTTTGTGACTTATGTGACTGGATACCTTGGTCACCATTCTTTGGACTGGGGACCTGAGTCTGTCCTGGTGTGAGCGTACTAAAACGAAACACGAGGGTGTTTGGTGTGAGAAATATGTCAGCAGAATGCTATGTTGAATAATGATTGGTGAGCTAATCGGGTCTCCCTTCTGTGGATTTTGCAATGTGAGGCCTGAAAGAGCGCAGTTCAGAACAGCAAAGTTGGACCAGTGACAGCTGCAGGAAGAAGTAGGAGCCCGTGCATAGGAACTTGTGGGTCACTGGGGTGGTGGAACTGCCCCCGTAGGGAACAGGGTTTGCAGGCTCCTGGCCTCTGCCTTATCCTCAGTGGTTTTCCTGTCCTGCATCATAACAGGTCGCCCAGCTTCTGAGAAGGTTTCTTGTTTCCTTACTTCCCTGAGTAGTCATACATTAAGTCTCTATTAGTTTATTATGTCTTGGGCAAATCTATTTCTTAGAATCTGAAAAAGGTTAGCTGACAAAACAAACCAATAGTTTATAACCAACTATTTTCTAGCCTAATTGTAGAGGGAGATAAAAGGCAAAGTATAAGAAGTGAAATCTCTTACCTTCAATGCTAATTAATAATAAATAGAAAATATGTATATAGCATTTGCCCTCTACCAGACACTAATCTACAGATAGGCATTTATTTAATCCTGTTAATACAACCCCATGAGGAAGGTACAATTATAATCCTGATTTCATAGATGAGGAAACAGAAGCACAGAGTGGTTAAGTAACTTGCACAAGGTCACACAGCTGGTAAATGGTAGAGTTGAGTCAGGAGCCCAAGCAGCCTGGCTCCAGGGTACTTGCCCTTAACTACCATACTATATTGCTTTTATACATTTCTGTAGCTCTTTGACTTTATTAAAACAACTTAATAATCTGAATATATTACCAACTATGTATTTTCCACCTTGGGTAGGTTACTTAATCAGCCTATATTCGTTGCATTTAGCAGAACTGTAAAATAGACTAAAAGGTATTTAATTTTCTTGTCACCTTAACATGGTTTTTGTGTGAATAGAATGTGATCATAGATGTTGAGACCAATCAAAGCACTAAATAAACATAAGACATTGTTGTAGCTGTGCTTGTACAAGCTGTCCTTCAAGCCTAAGCTTGTTTGCAAGACATGAATCAGAGCCTGGTGACACACTGCAACAGGACACAGTTCGAGTAAATTTTTTCTTAAGTAATACAGCCCAACTGAGAAAAACTGTTCAGCTGAAGAAAACATATATTAAGAATTTGTTCTAAATTTCTAAAATGTTCATGCATTGGGATGTGTGAGATCATAGATTCAGATATTTATAGATGAAAAGAAAACTGGAGATTAATATAAAAGAAAAATTAATTGTCATTATGATCCCCTCTGACCTCCTAAAGATGGGTCATGTACTCTTCCCTCTTCCTGACTTAGCATTTTATGATTGCCCTGATCAAAGTACTCAGCATGTTTTATTATAAATACTCCTGTGCTTGTATGTCTCCTTTTTGGATCTTTGAGGCTAACTTGAGGAAAAGAGAGTACATGCATTGATTGCAATTAGTGTACCCTATCAGAAAGAATGGAGTTTGTAATTAAAAAAAGGAGAAGGAAGTTAGATTTCTTGAACATTTGAATATGTGACTGAGATTGAGTTCACTGCATGTGATGAATAATGTGGGGTTTCTAAAAATCCCCATGTGTGGCATTGTTTGAATCACAGATTAAATAGAGCCTAAGACCAGAGTCAGTTGGTGCCAAATCACTTACGGAAGTAACCTTGACCCAGTGGGGAAAGGGTTTGCAGCCTGCAGGGGGCTTTGGGAACTTGCAGCTGGTCAGATCGCCGTCATAAGAAACTTTAGGAGCTCCCGTGATGCTCTGGGCTGTGGAGATGAGATGCCTACCTGGTCATCACATTCTATATTTCTTCTGCTTCACCTTAATGGGCTGGTAGAAGTCTGGGGTCTTGCCAGCTTCTTGGGAAACACCCTGTGCTCTTTGCTCTGTGAACTCTGAGACTAACTGGGGTTCTATCTCGATACCTCCACGTTCGGAGGAATGGGCACAACCCAGGAAGAAATTGTTACCTACCGCACATTCCGTTCTCCCTTCCTCCTTTTTAACAGAAGGCTGATTTATTTGGGAGAACAATGTATCCAGCTAAAACAGTACGTTTCTTAGCTCCCCCACCCCACACCTGGTAGCTAGGGGTAGCCAATAAGATGTAAATAGAAGTCCTTGGGTGGGGCTTGCAGAGAAGTATATAAAGGCAATTGCCTTACCTGAGCGTTTTTCCCTTTTTGCTGCTTGCTTTTCCTCTTCTTAGTTGGAATGCAAAGTTGAAGCCTGGAATGCCAGCAGCCATCCTGTGACTATAAGGCAAACTTGAGGGTAGAAGCCAAGGACTAAGCATGGTGGAGCAGAAAGTTGGAAGCAGCCTTGGTCCTAGATGGCACAGCAGACCTGTCCTAAAAACACTTTACTGCCTACCACTCTTCCTTTTATACATGAATGAGTTAGCTCCTGTTTGAGCCACTTTATCCTGGTCTCTTTTTCTTGCAGGCAAACAGAGGTCCTTTCCTTTATTCTCCATCAGTCCTAGGCCAAGATAGACTAAATGGAATTTAGGAATAGCATTAGAGGATCAGTTACATAGTTAGTGAGAGGATTTCTCTGCTGGACATCAGACATCCCTAAAGTCCAACGGCCGCGCTTTTTACTCCCTCTCTCTCGCCAAGCTGCCGAAATGTGTTAAGACTCAGAGAGGCCTCTTTCATTTCCTCACTTCCTTCTCTGTCTGGTCCTCATAAGTGGAAATGGACTGAAAAATACCTTAACATACAAATACATTTTCCACAGAAATCCATTCGAGCCCTTAATGGGTCGTTTATATAATTTTACATCATTACTCACAATAATTCTGCTCAAGCTGGAACATTTGCATTTGGACACATTCACAAGTGCTTGGGAGTCCCCCACGGACAGTGATTGGACACTTGACTTACTTCTCAATGACCAGAATGGCTCTGCCAAGGGATCCTTCTCAGAACAGAGAGTGTCTATACACAATCCTGGAAAATCCAGTTTTCACCCTTATACTTCTGGAAGCAAACGTTGGCAATTTAAAAATAACTCATTTCCTTCTAGCTGGCCAGGGTTCAGAAATGATGAAGTATAGTCTCAGAGCGCCTCTCCATATGAATCTTTCTGGTGGCAAAGAGACCCTAAGACTTTTTTTTTTTTTATTTCAACACATTATGGGGTACAGATGTTTAGGTTACGTATGTTGCCCTTGCCCCCGCCCCCCGCCTAAGTCTGAGTTTCAAATATGTCCATCCTTCAGGTGGTGCGCATTGCACTCTTTGTGTATGCAAATACCTGTCCCTTCCTCCCTCCTCCCCCCTCCCCCCTGCTCAACATCCAATAGATGTTATTCTTATATGTGCATTTATGTGTTGATCAGTTAATACCAATTTGATGGTGAGTACATGTGGTGCTTGTCTTTC
>NW_012152618.1:1528258-1528660 GCF_000956105.1 Propithecus coquereli | reverse complement strand
CTACTGCCTTTCAGAGACGCCCTTCCGAGTGTAACAGCATTCGAAATGCAAACCAACATGTTCACATATTCTTTCAGGGCAAAGCTCTGTAAAACCCTTAAGACAAATCCTGTCCCAAAACACGTTTAATACTAATTCATGGAGCAACACACACCCAGGATCGTAGCCCGAGCTGGGTGCACGGCCCTCCTCTAGGAGGAGGGCCGCTGGTCAGGCACGCTGATCTGCCCCTGAAGGCACACACTCCTCAGTAGGCTCTTTCACAGATCCCTCCTCCGTGCCCCAGGGCAGCACGATCGCGACCCGAGTGCACGGGGTCTGGTCTGCAGGCCTGACCCCTGGACCCTGGAGATCAATCCCTGACCCTGCCAGGGGGAGAGGCGCTGGTCCCGAATCACCTAC
>NW_012152618.1:1527759-1528208 GCF_000956105.1 Propithecus coquereli | reverse complement strand
CTGCGGTGCTGTTTTTGGGTCCTGTAGCTAGCTCTTATTCCTCTACAGAGGCCCTCTTGTGCTTCGGGTGGTGGGTGGGGCCTTGGGATTTCCAGGTGTGTCCTTATTCTCCCCCTCAGTGGGAGGAGTGAGTCTGGTTGGGGCTGGGTTGGGCAAGCATGCCCTCAGGCTCCACGACTGCTGCTAGCAGGTTCAAAGGTCTACCCTTCGTTTGTGTGCAAAGCTTCTGGGAGGGACTGATATGGGTCCACTCAGCTGAAAGTCTGGGCTTGGGGGCTGGGGCTTTCCAAGACCCACATTCTGGAGCAGGTGTCACTCTCCTCTACTCTCCCCCTCTCCGTGGCTTCTCCCAGGCCTCTGCCAGCAAGCGGGACCTCAGGCCAATGGATCGCCCCTGGCTGTGATGTGGGCTGGCAGGTCCCTACCCAGGATCGTAACCTGAGCTGTCC
>NW_012152618.1:1527280-1527709 GCF_000956105.1 Propithecus coquereli | reverse complement strand
CTGGAGATCAATCCCTGACCCTGCCAGGGGGAGAGGCGCTGGTCCCGAATCACCTACAGGGCGCCCAAGCTGTATCGATTTCACTCCACCTTGGGATTTGCCCCACTCTTCTGGAGTCCCCAGGCAAGTAGCACCTGGGAGGGCTGGCGGGTAGGGAGCTCGCAGTCTGAGTTCCCCTCAGTCTGCTGTAGGGCCCCAAAAGGAAAGGTCCTGTTCCTTGGAGATGCTCCGTGTGATGGCTAAATTGTCTCTCTGGGCCCTCACGGGTAGGGAGGGGGAAGGAGAGAATGGAGTATTATGGCATCTGCCGATAGGCCTGGGTCTGCGCCCGGGAAGGTGCCCCGAAGGGGCTGGGAGCCCGGCGCTGAGTCCGCAAGAGGCCACTGCTCACTGGTGGCAGCCATCTCTGGGCTGGTGTTGGCAGGTCTC
>NW_012152618.1:1526765-1527230 GCF_000956105.1 Propithecus coquereli | reverse complement strand
TCTGGGTGGGGCTGGGTTGGGTAAGCCTGCCCTCAGGCTCCACCGCTTCTGTTAGCAGGGGTCAACTTCTGCTCTTTGTTTCTGTGCAGAGCTGCCGGGAGGGGCTGAAATGGCTCCACTCAGCTGAAAGTCTGGGCTTGGTGGGTGGGGCTGTCCAAGGCCCGCACTCTGGAACAGGTTTCGCTCCCCTCCAATCTCCCCCTCTCCGTGTCCTCCCCCAGGCCTCTGCCAGAAAGTGGGGCCTCAGGCCGATGGATCCCCCCTGGCTGTGACACGGGCTGGGAGGTTCCACACCTGCGGAGAACGTCGCCAGTGTTCCCCGCAAAAAACTGGGTCCCTTTGGTAGAGTTGCAAGGGATAAGAAAATAATAGAGAGAAATGGAAGAAATAAAAGAATACACTGAGACAAAGATATAGTTTTATAAGTTTATAAAGATTATAGGCAAAGCGGGAGCTCAGGGGGCT
>NW_012152618.1:1525399-1526715 GCF_000956105.1 Propithecus coquereli | reverse complement strand
TCTTTAGGTCTGAGAAACGCAGCGCCTTGTGGGATACAGCCGCTACTGCCTTTCAGAGACGCCCTTCCGAGTGTAACAGCATTCGAAATGCAAACCAACATGTTCACATATTCTTCCAGGGCAAAGCTTTGTAAAATCCTTAAGACAAATCCTGTCCCAAAACACGTTTAATACTAATTCATGGAGCAACACACACCCAGGATCGTAGCCCGAGCTGGGTGCACAGCCCTCCTCTAGGAGGAGGGCTGCTGGTCAGGCACGCTGATCTGCCCCTGAAGGCACACACTCCTCAGTAGGCTCTTTCACAGATCCCTCCTCCATGCCCCAGGGCAGCGCCATCGCGACCCGGGTGCATGGGGTCTGGTCTGCAGGCCTGACCCCTAGACCCTGGAGATCAATCCCTGACCCTGCCAGGGGGAGAGGCGCTGGTCCTGAATCACCTACAGGGCGCCCAAGCTGTATCGATTTCACTCCACCTCGGAATTTGCCCCACTCTCCTGGAGTCCCCAGGCAAGTAGCACCTGGGAGGGCTGGCGGGTAGGGAGCTTGCAGTCTGACTTCCCCTCAGTCTGCTGTAGGGCCCCAAAAGGAAAGGTTCTGTTCCTTGGAGATGCCTCCGTGTGATGGCTAAATTGTCTCTCTGGGCACCCACGGGTAGGGAGGGGGAAGGAGAGAATGGAGTATTATGGCATCTGCCGATAGGCCCGGGTCTGTGCCCAGGAAGGTGCCCCTAAGGGGCTGGGAGCCTGGCGCTGAGTCCGCAAGATGCCACTGCTCACTGGCAGCAGCCGTCTCTGAGCTGGTGTCGGCAGGTTTCTCCAGCCGCTCAGGAGCCACCAGCAGTCTGAGATGCAAGGGAGGGGGAAGTTAACCGCTCCACCTACCCTTGTCGCTGGTCTCCAAGCCTCTCGGGACCTTTCTCCTTCCAGTTCTCCTCCGCAATGTCTTCCCGTGGAGTTTCCTGTAGTTCCAGGCACCCCTCCTTCCGACCCTCACCCGATCTATGTTTCTCTGCTCACTTATTTTTTTCTCTTTCTTCTAAAATTTGTCTTTTTTGCAGAGACCTTCTGACTGGCAGCTTGTCTCATCCGCCATCTTGGCTCCTCCCCTCAAAACTTTTTATTAAGAAAACAATATGCATTGGTCAAATAATACTAATTTAAAATGATTGAACATCACAAATTTTTTTTTGTGACAAATAGTTTTATCCCATTAAATGAGAAAGAAAAAATTCTTTAATATGTGTGGGTGTGGGTATATACCCCTATGACTTCCCTGCAGCACAAAAACTCCCAACCACTAATTCCTCTCTCATA
>NW_012152618.1:1519193-1523875 GCF_000956105.1 Propithecus coquereli | reverse complement strand
TTTAGACATCAAACAGCCAAAAAACTTCACCCTGGGATCATGTTAATACCACCATTTTGGGTACTCGCGACCCATGAAGGGAATGAAGTTCAATTGCGCATGCGCGTTTTCTCATTTCATAAATATTCATGACTCCTCCTCTAGCTTGTTAAATATGTATATTCAGCCACCTGACTCAGCATAAATTCCTGTCCCTGTTGCCTTTTCCTAGAGGTACATGCTCTCAGCTCCTGCCAGAGGCTATGCTTCCCAGCCTGTCAGAATGGCCACGCTGCAGGCTGCAACCCTTTAAGAGAAATAAAGCTCTCCTTCCTAAATTTATGAACCTCACCATTCTTCAGTTGACAATGAAAAAACAAACAAACAAAAAACTAATGTTCATTTGTGTGCCAGGCTTTTTATCTTAGATATATTACTTAATTTTCACATCAATTCTGCAAAGAGACATACTTAACACTATTATGCATTGGAGGAAACTGAAGCTCAATTAGACTTACCAAGTTCAAATAGCTGGTAAGTGAAAGGGTGTGAAAATCGTATGCAGGTGGAGAAAGATTTCTGACTCAGAGTTTAGGATATACAGAAGTAAAGGTTTATTTCTCTGAGAAAGTAAGAAAGAGAAAGAGAGAGAGAGAGAGCCAAAGAGGGAGAGAGAGGGAGTGAGTGGCCGTGGCACATGAATAAAGAAGTAGAAATGCCGGGCAGCTGAGGAAAAGCTATTTGGAATTTTAAAGGGTAAAAATGGCCTTTTCCCCCTGCTTTAGCAGAATAGTAACAGAAACGGCAGCAAAATTATTGCAGTTCTTTATTTTTTTCTTTTCTCTGTGAGGCCGGCTTATCTGTGTACTTGGAATCTGGTCCTGGGAGGATCTGAGGCAGAGAGTTCGTACCCCTACTGTCTGCTTAGGGCTCTTCAAGGCTGAGAAAATGAAACTCTTGGAGATAAGGAGTTAGGCCACATGTGTTTTAATTAAACAAAACAAAGGAGGTGGTTTTGTTGTGAGTTTCCTTTTCAAAGGGGACAATTATGTGCTGTTAGTATATTTCTCTTACTTTCTGTTAGATAGTTTATTTTCCTCTGTTAGTTAGGTTACTAGTAAGGCCACCTTTCAGCAAGTGGGGGAGGTAGTATTAAAACTAGGTTTCTCAGCTTCTGTAGTTCTTCTCACCCTTTATTGGTGTTATGATGTTTCCCATTAGGAAGGGAAAATTAACGTGCAAAATCAAATAAATTTACAAGATAATGTGAATTCTGTTGGGCTAATACAAGTGCATCATCCAAGAAATGAGAGGCAAAGCCAGAATGTGTTGGAATCTTTTCTACCCTGAGGTGACTAAGCAGTTGATTCTGGGCAGAGCACAGACTTCCAGAACACTGACATAAAGTACAGTGGCCTCCCTCCATCGGCCAGAGATAACAGGCTAACAATTCCCCACAAGTCAAAGAAGTAAGGCAGGCCATAGGCAAGGGGCTACAACTCCTAAAGAAGAGAGCCCTATTTCTTTATAACTTTCCCAGCTGAATTTCCATGTGTATTAGTCAGGGATCTCCAGGGAAACAGAATGAAATATATATATGTATATATGTGTATATGTGTGTGTGCGTATGTATATATGTGTGTATATATATATTCATGTATATATGTACACACACACACACACACACACACACACACACACACACAGAGAAAGAGACTCATTATAGGTGGACAATTCCTAAGATGTGCAAGGTAAGCCAGGAAGCTGGAGACCCAGGAAAGCCGACAGTATAGTTTCAGTTCAAGTCCAAAGATGGAGACCCTGGAAAGCTGACGGTTTAGTTCCAGATCAAATCCAAAGGCCCGAGACCCAGACAGCCCATGGTGTAAGATCTAGTTGAAAGATCAGCAGGCTTGAGATCCAGGAAGAGCTATGTTTCAGCTCAAGTCCAAAGGCAGGGGAAAAACTGATGTCCTAGTTTGAAGGCTATCAGGCAAGAAGACTTGCCTCTTGTTTGAGGGAGGGTCTGCCTTTTTGCTCTATTCACGCCTTTAACTGATTGTGCAGCTACATTACGGAGAACAATGTGCTTTACTCAATCTATGGATTTAAATGTTTATCTCATCCAAAAACAGCCTCACAGAAACACCTGCCTTAATGTTTGAATAAATATGTAGGTACCCTGTGGCCCAAAGTTGGGATATAAAATTAACTATCACACCATGTGTTTAAATTTGTGTTGATACGGAATAATACTAGACAGGATACAAGGAGGTTAGGCTTTGAGTTTCTCTTTACTGGGGTTTTAGCCACTTTATTTTCTAATGAGAACACTAAACTGTGAGGATGAAATGAGATTATGTATAAAAGTGATTTACTGAACTATAAAGCACTTTATATCATTTATTATTATTAAAGTTATTATATTCAGGGTGGTATAATCTGAGAAGCATTAATTTTCCAGAGATCAGACAATTAGCAATTTGTAATCTAGGGTGTGAGAGCAGCCTCATCATGGCTGCTGAGGAAGCCCTCATCTTTCAAGATGACATTAAGTCACTTTCAGGGTGTCCCCTCCTGGCATCCCATGAGCATCCCCGAAGGGCGCAAAGCAGAGAGGAATGACTGCTTTGCATCTGTCAAGCAATCCACCTCTGGAGTGAAGAGACAAGCAGGCAGAGAAGCTCAGAAGAGGAAGACTTAGTCACTGCATGATCCAGGCAGGGAGCTTGTTTTATATTGTCTCATAGGAAATCTTTCGGCTTCCAGATCATTCTAAGAGGGAGAAAAACTAGAAATTCCATTTACAGGAGGCAGCATGTGGCTCTATTAGATTGAGGAAATGAGAATTCCAGCTAATGGGGCTTTGCTGGCCGTGGCATTTTTCTTGCAGTTCTTTCATGCATCAAATGAGTAGAAGTCAAAGGCAAACTTAATGCTTTTTGGATGTTTTCAGGATGGGTGCGTTTTGATATATTCTGATTTTTTTTCAATGGATATATGTTCCCCCTTTGGAGGAAGAAATTCTTTTTTTGTTGTTTCTTTCTGAGACACAGTCTCACTCTGTTGCCCGGGCTAGAGTGCTGTGGTGTCAGCATGGCTCACAGCAACCTCAAACTCCTGGGCTCAAGTAATCCTCCTGCCCCAGCCTCCTGAGTAGCTGGGATACAGGCATGCGCCACCATGCCCGGCTAATATTTTCTATATATTTTTAGTTGTCCAGCTAATTTCTTTCTATTTTTAGTGGAGACGGGGTCTCGCTCTTGCTCAGGCTGGTCTTGAACTCCTGACCTCAAGCAATCCTCCCACCTTGGCCTCCCAGAGTGCTAGGATTACAGGCGTGAGCCACCGTGCCTGGCCCAGAAGAAATTCTTTAACGCCGCTCATAGGTAAAATCATTGAGGCTATTATATGTTTTCGGATAGTCAAGTTCAGAGGGAGATGCTGTTTGTTAAATGTAAATGTAAATGTTAAATTCTACAAAGTCTAAAAACTCAGGAATTCTCTTAGACATTTTTATTTTAACGCTTAACTTAGTTTTTATTTTGAGGCTCCATTCTGCCAAGATGATTGATTTTGATCTTAGTACAGATTCAGGTTCTAAATTTAGTTTAAGTTTTAGGGGGCTTATGTTTTGCCAGATATAGGCTACGTTTTGATAGTGGTGGGGTCTGGGGGAGGAAGTGGATCTGGGCCTTGATATCATCTGTCCAATTAGGTGTCAGCCAAAATAACCATCTTATCTAAGATCTATGTCTCTTTTCATTTAACAGCTACCTCTTTGTCTTTTCACTTCAGCAATATCCTATATATCCTGGAAATCACTCATCATTTCGTATAGATATTTTTTATTCTTTTTTATAGTTGCACACTTTTCCAACCCTTCTCTTAGGTTTGTTCATTTAGGTAGTTTCCAATGCTTTAATTTACAAATATTTCTTCAATGAGTGATTTTCTGCATATGCATTTTGTGTTGTTGAAAGTATATTTTCAGTGCAAATTCTTAGATGAAGAAACAGCCTCCTTGGGGAAATGTCCGACTGTGGGGCTGGAATAGGGAAGATATAAGGAATCTGAATGTCTTGTGACAGAAAGCAAGAAAGTGCTCTAAAAGTGAAAGAAGCATGACAAGAAACACAGAAGCAAGCTTGAATGAGTTCCCACTGGCCAAATCTGGAATAATTTGAGCATCAAAAATAACTAAGGGCCTAAGGGTAAATGTGAAGGTATTTTTGTTTAGGTATTGACCGGTTCCCTTCCATGGAGGTAGCTTTGTTCTGTAGTTCCATTTAGCAACCCGTGGGAATGCCTAGTTTCTCCATTTTGTTTTTTTTTTGGAGACAGAGTCTGGCTCTCTTGCCTGGGCTAGAGTGCCGTGGCGTCAGCCTAGCTCACAACAACCTCAAACTTCTGGGCTCAAGCGATCCTTCTGCCTCAGCCTCCCGGGTAGCTGGGACTACTGGCACACGCCACCGTGCCCGGCTAATTTTTTCTATCTTTTTTTTTTTTAGTTGTTTGGCTAATTTCTTTCTATTTATGGTGGAGACAGGGTCTCGCTCTTGCTCAGGCTGGTCTCGAAATCCTGAGTTCAAACAATCCTCCCGCCTCGGCCTCCCAGAGTGCGAGGATTACAGGCGTGAGCCACCGTCCCTGGCCAGTTTCTCCATCTTTTGACAACAGAGGCTACTGTCAAGATTTTCAAT
>NW_012152618.1:1517348-1519143 GCF_000956105.1 Propithecus coquereli | reverse complement strand
ATGAGAATTAATTTTAACTTTAACAATACAAAGGGAGCATATTGTTTTATACACTAGGAAAGTGAAAAACAATCCTCACTGAACTTAGTGACAACAGAAATCTGCATCACATTTGAACGATAAACATAAGATCTCTCAGTGATAAACAGGAGGTAAGAAAAAACTAAACTGTAAGTTGTTCTTTCTAATCTGCATCTAATACAGAAGAGCAGGGTGACAAGAAAAGATAACAGTGACAAAAATAACCTATTAGCCAACTTTCCTGTTTTTCAATTTTCAAACCCAAGGTGCTGTTAAAATTTAGTTTAAAAATCATTATAGCTATCAAATGTCTCTAAAACAAGGAACTTAACTAAAACTTGCTCAAAACTATTATGAAGAAAGGCGGCAAGAAATCAAATAAAATTCTAAGTCCCCCAACTAACTGAATGGACCCTGCCTCTTGGCCAAGGGGACGCCAGAGAAACCTTAAAGCTGAGTTCCCAGCTGTGACAGGATGGGAGGCCAGTCATGCCCCCCTCATACCTCCTCCCTTGCTAACAGCCACTGGGTATTCTTCCCTAGGGTCAAACAGAACCAGCCCTTTGAAAAGACTTTCTCCTCCCTTGATTTCTGTTAACCACCTAATTCTGCTCCTCCCTTTTTGCCATTTCTGCACTGAAAGTGACCCGCACTCCTTCTTGAAGACAGGCCACTGACTGTGGAGCGGGTCTGACTGTTCTGTGGAGAATGCACAGTGAGGGTTTTTGAATCCTCTACTTCACTTTTAGACATCAAACAGCCAAAAAACTTCACCCTGGGATCATGTTAATACCACCATTTTGGGTACTCGCGACCCATGAAGGGAATGAAGTTCAATTGTGCATGTGTGTTTTCTCATTTCATAAATATTCATGACTCCTCCTCTAGCTTGTTAAATATGTATATTCAGCCACCTGACTCAGCATAAATTCCTGTCCCTGTTGCCTTTTCCTAGAGGTACATGCTCTCAGCTCCTGCCAGAGGCTATGCTTCCCAGCCTGTCAGAATGGCCACGCTGCAGGCTGCAACCCTTTAAGAGAAATAAAGCTCTCCTTCCTAAATTTATGAACCTCACCATTCTTCAGTTGACAATGAAAAAACAAACAAACAAAAAACTAATGTTCATTTGTGTGCCAGGCTTTTTATCTTAGATATATTACTTAATTTTCACATCAATTCTGCAAAGAGACATACTTAACACTATTATGCATTGGAGGAAACTGAAGCTCAATTAGACTTACCAAGTTCAAATAGCTGGTAAGTGAAAGGGTGTGAAAATCGTATGCAGGTGGAGAAAGATTTCTGACTCAGAGTTTAGGATATACAGAAGTAAAGGTTTATTTCTCTGAGAAAGTAAGAAAGAGAAAGAGAGAGAGAGAGAGCCAAAGAGGGAGAGAGAGGGAGTGAGTGGCCGTGGCACATGAATAAAGAAGTAGAAATGCCGGGCAGCTGAGGAAAAGCTATTTGGAATTTTAAAGGGTAAAAATGGCCTTTTCCCCCTGCTTTAGCAGAATAGTAACAGAAACGGCAGCAAAATTATTGCAGTTCTTTATTTTTTTCTTTTCTCTGTGAGGCCGGCTTATCTGTGTACTTGGAATCTGGTCCTGGGAGGATCTGAGGCAGAGAGTTCGTACCCCTACTGTCTGCTTAGGGCTCTTCAAGGCTGAGAAAATGAAACTCTTGGAGATAAGGAGTTAGGCCACATGTGTTTTAATTAAACAAAACAAAGGAGGTGGTTTTGTTGTGAGTTTCCTTTTCAAAGGGGACAATTATG
>NW_012152618.1:1444423-1504968 GCF_000956105.1 Propithecus coquereli | reverse complement strand
CTTTTGACAACAGAGGCTACTGTCAAGATTTTCAATTTTTGCCAAGCTCATGGTGAGGAATGGAATCTCAATGTAGTTTTAATCTGTATTTCTCTTACTATGAAAGAATTAAAACACTTTTTCATGTGTCTGAGGACAATTATTACATAGTTTTTATTAATCTAGTCTGTTTCCCATATTTCTCTTGAATGTGTGGTCTTTACTCTCTTAATATTAAATGTCCTTTTTTGTATTTTAGGAATATTAGACATTTGTCTGTCATATATGTTGCAAACACATACTTCCAATTTGTCATTTGTCTTTTAATCTTGCTTATGTTTTTGTTTTTCTGGTCTGTTTCGTGCCAAACAAAAGTATTTAAAAAATTTTATAGTCAATTTATCGACCTTTTCTTTTTTTATTTGGATTTTCTGTTATAATTAGAAAGCCCTACACTACCTTCAGATTATATATAAAAAATTTATCCATGTTTTCTGCTAGAGCTTATCTAGTTGCATTTATTACATTTAGCCATTTGGCAGTTAAAATGGAATTTCTTTCTCTCTATTGCATTTCATTGATTTGGCTTTTATTCCTTTTTCATTTTGCTTTCTAACATTCTACATTCTTGGTGGCATCCTGCATTTCCCTTTTATCCTAGCATGTTTTTAGTCTCCTTTTTGTGCTGAGATTGGAGCATGGTTTATACACAGAGCTTGAAGTACTTACCTTTGCCATTTTGCTGGTATTAATAGGATCTAGAACAGTGTAGTGAGTGCTATTCAACAGAACTATGATGTGAGTCATACATATATGTGTGTATATATATATACACACATATATGTATATTTAGATTTTCTAGTAGCTGCATTAAAAAAAGCTAAAAGAAATAGGTGAAATAAATCTTAATAATGTATTTTATTTAACTCAGCATATCCCAAAATTATCATTTCAATGTGCAATTAATATAAAACATTTTATAAAATTTTTACATTCTTTTTTCATAATCTTTAAAATCTAGTATGTGTTTTACACTCATAGCATATCTCAGTCTAAACTAGCCACATTCAAATGCCCAGTAGCCACATGGAGCCAGTGGCCACCATGTTGGATGGTACAGAACTGCTTATCCTCAGGCAGGACACTTATGAATCAGAGTGATGTACCTAGCATCAAGAATTTGAGAGACCTGATCCAGAAGGAGAATTTTAAATGATGGTTCTGTGAATTTTCTGTGAATTTTTAGAAATTCCAGGATGAGACTCCTGAGGGCACAATTCCACAAATATGGGGCAAAGATCATATGTGTAGGTTGCCTTCTCTGTCTCTCTTATAAATGTTCTTAGAAGTCTTAGCATCCTGTGAGCAACATGCACACCTGGAAGGTATTGTGGCAGTTGTTTACAGGTGAGCAGAATCTTTATTGCATCCATGGTGATGGAAAGCTTCCTATTTTCATCTCGGAGTGCTGGCAACATCATTGGTAAAATATCAGCATTACACAAACCTTATTGGGTTTTGTTACCCTGATAACTTAGGGAGGTCATGGCTACTGGAATGAAATCTTAATATTGGGAAAAGGTAGAGTCACGGTTTGAGTAATCCCTAAGTTTTTAGAGAGATGACTGAAAACCATTTTGGTGTGGGTGAATTTTAGAACATCTACTTCTTCAAAAATGGTGACCAGTCATTCTTAAATGAAGTAAAAAGACTCTAGAATGAAGATCATTGGCTGGCATTGAGCAGCGTTTGTTCCACGACTGCTCTGTTGTCCAGGACAAACGTGGAAAATGGACCGTGGGTAATAAACCTGTTGCAGTATAGGATATCACAAATCAGAGGGCAGAAGAAACGTTATGAAGATTTTCTGATTAAAAAAAAAAAAAAAACTCTAAAGGATGTTCTAAGGCTCACAAAGTGTCCAAAACCTTTTAAGCCTTGATAAAAGATAAGGACCTTGAAAAAGCTGCACATAAGCACATGTACACAATATCTGTTAGCAGTTTCAGGGCTGACCGAAGCCACATGTTCATAAACTCTAGGTTGGCGGCAGGGGAGGGAGCCTTGCAATGTTGTGTCTTACTTAGAGCAAAATGTAGTTATTTAATAGCCTGTTGGGCTAAGAATTAAAGGCAGACAGCAAATGTCTGTGGTCAGAAAGAGACAGCTGTCTTTATTTGTGTCATTTAAGGAAGTAAAGATTAGAATCTTTAGGCTGAGTCATATTTACTTATTAGGACCCCTTAATGGCCAACGCTCTGAGGAGAAGGCTGTAAAAGAAAAGTAATAAATACTTATCCTCAAGGAAGAAAACAGAGAAAATGATAACATAGTCTATAATCAAATGGAAACTGGTATAACGTAAGTTTACAAAAACAGAACACATTGCAACATCATCTTTAAATACCAAGGGAAAAAATATTACATGGAATGTATTGATGGAGCTTATAATGTTCTTACTTCTGATTTTTCATTGATAAATTCGTAATCAGTGATTATAAATTCACTATGACATTTTGCTGAAGGAGCGATGGTTTAAGCTTACTGGCCTTAGCTCCTTCCTGCTTTTGCAGAAAAGTTGTTTTATATAGTCAGGAATGAGCAGCTGCTGGCAAGCAGTCAAGTTTCTGAGGCTCTGTCTCAAAAAGGATGCTATGTCTTGGGCTAAGATATTCTGGGAATAAAAGCCTATTGACTTTGGTTGAACTTCTGAAACAATATCTCTGCTGACTGTAGCATCTCCTGCACAGATCATCTTAAAGTAAGAGCTTGTGCTGCAAAGAAAGGCATTTGGTTTCATTTTTTGACAGCTCTGGATTCTAGAGAGTTGGTCTCCTGGGCCATTCATGCTGAGTATAGCGTGAAAGCATTTTGTATTTCCTTCTAGAACTTTAAATAAAAACAGTGTTTATTTTTGGGACACTGACACTGAGTTCCCAGACAATCCAAACTCTAGCTGAACTAAATTGGCTTTGTGTTTTCAAACAATGGCCATGTCCCATTTGGGACATGGAACACACACACATTGTGTCAGAGCACAGATTCTAAGAAAACTGTGTAGAGAAGGTGTTGTTTGGTAACATGAGGAACCAATCAGCCAGAAGAAATAGAACCAAGCCATATAGTTCAGTCCAGACTCTACCACCAACTCGCTGTAAGACCTTGAATGTGTCTTTAAATCTTTAATGTACAGATTTATTGTGAAGGTGAATGAGTTAACAAAGGTGTTTTGAACAATGAATAACACAAAGTAAATATTAGCTCAATTAGAATATTTCTGGCAATTTCTTTTTTCCATTGTAATAAATCTTTAGAACAGAAAAGCCTCAATATAGAAGTAAAATAAGACAATAAAATAGGACCGTAGTTGTTTAGAGCTGCCTGGGAATGAGCCGATGGAAATGATCCAGTGAGGGTTTTTTCCAGACAGTTTACTTCCCAGCCTTGTGCTTTTTCTCCCTCCCGGTGGGGCAGCATTTGCCAGGGTAGCAGCAACCATCATCAGCAGCAGAAATCAGTGCCTGTGACACTTGGGGTTAGAAGTGTTAGCAGAGCTATACAATGGGGCTGCCTTGAGTGCCAGACTAGGAAAGAGGCTAAGGCAACAGGCCTGGGCTTGTGCAGGAACAAAGAGACAGTGAGAAGAGTGAAATGGGACAAAAGCTGAAGCCCAGGAGCCCACTCTTTGAGCTCCTACCTCTAATGGACAACTTATCTGAGCTCTAAGTGGCTGGGGGTGGGACTGTAGGTGTGATTCTCCTGAAATGACGTCAACAGTTTTGCAAGTCTGGAGTGACATTTTGATTATATATATATATATATATTTTTTATTGCAGCATATTATGGGGGTACAGATGTTTAGGTTACGTATGTTGCCCTTGCCTCCCCCTCCCCCCCTAAGTCCGAGTTTCAAATATGTCCATCCTTCAGGCGGTGCGCATTGCACTCTTTATGTATGCAAATACCCGTCCCCTCCTCCCTCCTCCCCCCTCCCCCTTCCCCCCTGCCCAGCATCCAATAGATGTTATTCTTATATGTGCATTTATGTGTGATTATTTTTAATGAATATGCACATGTTTACTTCTGCAGGATGCGGTGGAGGGAGGACAGACGTTATTGGAGAGCCTCACTATCGCTTCTGCACTGCGTTGCTACGTTACAGAACTGCGTCACTCTTGGTAGACATTGCTCTCCTGCCGGTGCTTGGGCTTCTGCAGTGAGGTCTGGGTTAGAGGATTTCAGTGATGCTGAGATGAACAGATACTGTCATATTAATTGCAGCACTATTTCCTTGTCTGCTTTATTCCTCCTCTCCCTTTATTTTGCTGAGATACATTTATATTGTTAGATAAAGATAAACTGTTGCCAGCCACAGCAATAACCCTGCAAATCACCTCCTTGACCAGGAATTCCAAACATTTTTGTATTGTGTTGACAGTTTTTCAGGACAACTTGCTATGTATGTATGGTATGTGAGCTAAAATAAAATCTTTTTTTTTTTTTTTATTTCAGCAAATTATGGGTGTACAGATGTTTAGGTTATGTGTGTTGCCCTTGGTCCCCCCCCCCAAGTCTGTGTTTCAAATATGTCCATCCTTCGGGTAGTGCACATTGTCCTCCTTGTGTATACAAATAAGTCTCGCTCTGTTGCCCTGGCTAGAGTGCTGTGGCGTCAGCCTAGCTCACAGCAACCTCAAACTCCTGGGCTCAAGCGATCTTCCTGCCTCAGCCTCCCGAGTAGCCGGGACTACAGGCATGCGCCACCATGCCCGGCTAATTTTTTCTATATATTTTTAGTTGTCTGATTAATTTCTTTCTATTTTTTTTTTTTTTAGTAGAGACGGGGTCTCGTTCTTGCTCAGGCTGGTTTCGAACTCCTGAGCTCAAACAATCCGCCTACCTCGGCCTCCCAGAATGCTAGGATTACAGGCATGAGCCACCGTGCCTGGCTAAAATAAAATCTTAAGTACCCCCCACTGACTGAATGGACCCCCCTCTTGGTCAAGGGAACCCCAGAAAAACCTTAAAGCTGAGTTGCCAGCCATGAGGAGAAGGGAGGTCAGACACGCCTAGTTATGCCCCCTCCCTTTTGGAGTTTTCTTTGTAACAGTAAGATACTAAATCATTAACACGCCTAAGGCCATGCAAGACAAAGCTTAAACCAGCCTGCAGGCCATCAATTTATTTAACAGATCATCTGAGTCTGGGTATGTGTCTGGTGGCTTGTCTCTGATCAACAGACTTCCTTGTCTTAACTTAAAACATTCCAAGCCTTTAGACAAAGCTTCATGTCTTTAACCAATTGCAAATCAAAGAATCTTTAAACCCACCCATAACCTGTAAGCTTCCACTTCGAGATTCCCCACTTTTTTGGGCCAAACTAATATACACCTTCCACGTATTGATTTGTGATTTTAGGCATAATTCCTGTCTCCCAAAACGTATAAGACTAAACGGTAACCCAACCACTGTGAGACCCCTTGCTCAAGACTTCTTAGGCATGGCTCTCAGGCTGTGGTCACACCCATTTGGCTCAGAATAAACCTCTTTAACTTATTTTACTGAGTTTGGGTTTTTTTTTTCAATTGACAGGTACTACATGAAGTAGATTATTTACATGAAGTATGCCATTTAATCCATATACAGTCCTATTATTATATGCTATTATTCTGGCAATTTCTATAGATAAGGAAATGGAGAATTCAATGTGGTCCATCAAAAGCAGAGTTGGGATTTGAAACTCTGGCTGGCTCTACGGCTGGCTCTGGTTGCTCACAACTACTCTAACTGGCTTTGTGTTCTAGTCAACTACTTGCTGTGGTCCCCACATTAGTAAACCAATGGCCTGGAGCAAAGCCATGCTCAGGCTAATTAGCTCAAGCTCTGCCTAGCAACAGGCAGCAGATTTCAGTAACTGCCTTATGTCTTCCTCACTTTTAATCTTGCCCCATGAAGGCATCATACAACCTTGCCTCTCACCTGTTCTCTGTTCCATTTTATGCACCTTCAGTGTACAAAGTCCTGGCCCTGCCTTCTTCTCCTTGCATGCATTTGGGCTTCCTCTTTGGCTGTACTTTACAGGACTCAACCCCCTCAGGCCTCTAGTCCATTCTCTCAATTGGATGTTGGATTGACCCTTTACAGGTATTATCTTGTTTGATCTTTGTGAGTTTTTAAAGTCCACTTCACATTTGCTTTGCTTCTAGAACTTCATCTGCTTTCTTGAAGCAGGCTGCAGACCCTTCAACTTATCCTTAGAAATGAATCTTTTATCTATTTCCCTTTTCTGATAATGATGACACCTTTTTTTTTTTAAGGTATGCTAATGTATCTTATGCAACCACTGATATTTTCATAGTTAAGAGGTTTGGGGTGGTCCACTGGTTAGAAGGTGTATAGCCCTCAAACATAAAACTGTATGTATATCTGGCATTTTTACTTTTTAGAGGCATTCGTGGTGGATTCCTTGTTCTACCACTTAATATCTTGTAGGATCCTGGGCAAGTAGCTTACCCTCACTAAGCCTGTTTCCCTGATGTAAAGCGACAGAAAAAAAAAAAAAAAATCCTGCCACACAGAAAAATAATAAAATCGTGTATATAAAATAAAATAATGTATTTTATATAAATACATTTATAAAATAATGTATATAAAATACTAGCATAGAGTCTCACACATTATAAGTCACCAAAAACCAATAACTGCTGTCATCATTAATATTATATAATAGAATTCCAGCTTTATCTCTTTCTTATAATCAACAGCTTCTCAGTCTCAGCCTCAACCTATTACAGATGCATAATAAAGACAGAACCTACATATGAACGTTGGTTGGCAAACAGTCAATTGTTAAGCTGAATTTCAACTTTCAGCATGAACCATGGTGTAAATACAAATCATCTGAATTCTGACACTGAGGAAGGTAAAAAAAAGATATTTATCTATTTAAACTTTCCACCTTGTGTCAGAATCTTTCCATGTAAGTAATAACATTCCATCTTCCTCTATTGCGTGGGTTTATATGAGTGGGAGATGAATGTTTTCAAAATTTCATCATCTTAATTGGCTTATGAAGTGTATTTTCCAAAAAAGAACAAATCTTCAAATATTCTAAAGTAGCATATAGCTCAAGTTAAAAATTTAAGAAAATGGAGGGAGAGATATTGAAAATGGACCATGGTAATTGAAAGTCAAATTTGTTCTGGTCTATGGAGTTTTTTGAACAAAGCTTACTTTTAGATAACAGAAATAACCTTAAGGACAGAACACTAAGAGATGATTCTTCAAGATAGATACCTTACAAATGACTATAGATAGACAGATAAAGAGATATAGATAAATGGATATAGGTAAATATGTGGATATAGATACCTTATAAGATAGAACCCGATAGTAATATCTTGAGTGTATCAGATGCTATTCCATTTGATGTACTAGAGTTATATTTAACTCTGTAATGTTTATTTCATCTTTTTCCTGACTTGAAGAGTCTAATTCTGCTCTATCCTATGGACTGCAGGGAATGTGCAGTGTAATGAAAATAAAAGAGGCTAAAATACTCTGTTTTTAATGCTAGCACAACACTAATTTGATGCATACCCTTGTACGTGTTATTTCAACTCTCAGCTTATTTTTTGAATGGAAGTATGAATACCTACATAACTCTACAGAGTTAGCAAGTAGCTGATTATTTATGAACATTCTCTTTAAACAAACTAATCACTTTGACAAATATCTATCTTACCTTTTTAAAAACAGTGTCCCCTCCCCTTTCTCTCCTTACTGTCCCAGGTACTTCTTCCTGCGCCCATGGTCTCAGTCATGCATTCACTTTTTTGTGGAATGCCTTTCAATCTCCTGTTCATTTATCCAAATTTCTTCCTTCTTTCAAGACTCAGTTCAAATCTCAGCTCTTCAATAATGTCATCTCCCCAAAACTCCTATAGCATTTAACATCTGAACCATACAATCCAATTGAATTTTTTGAAGAACAAATGCTGATCAGTTGCTTTAAGAGTCTTGCTTGACTAACCTCATATTAGGCTGATCATACATTATGCATTCCATTTGTGATTATATGGTGAACTTGCAATATGTTACTTCACGTGGACAAATACAGTATTTAATCTGTCCAACTAGATTATCATCTACTCAAGAGTAGAGATTATGTCTTTCTTCCTCATAGCAGTGCATGCTCTGGCTTTTTGGGTTTGTATTTGTTTGGCAGGCTGACAGATGTCAAGACTTTGGGTGGGTTATTTTGTCCCAAGCTAATGAAGTATGGCAGTGCTTCGGTGACTTTTTGTTTGTTGAGTTACTTTTTGTTATTTATGGCCTAATTTTCTTTTCTGACAGTCTAGTCTCTCAGAAACACTGTTGGGATCTCTAGCATGCCTTTGAGGCATGGCTACCACACATGACATGGGTTGTAATAGACCAACCTGGGATTGAGTCCACCTTTACCACTTATAAGCACTGCAACCTTGGGCAAATAGCTTAACCACCCCAAACCTCATTTCTTCAACTGTAAAATGGGAATGTTAATTTTATCAATCTCAGAGGGTTGGTAGTGAGCCTTAAATGAAGGTTGGGCTGGGGAATAGATGAGGTAGTGCTAGAAACTATGAATGCATGTTGTAGATCTATTAGCTCACGAAAGAGGTTTACAGAGAATACTATAATGGAGGTTAATATAAATGGAGTCATATGGCTAGTAGGTAGCAGAGCTGGGACTCGAATCTCGGCATGTGACTGCAGAATCTGGGCTTTTAATCACTATGCACTTAATATGAGTATGATCCATACCCGGAAAGCCTTAGAAATGTTATGTTCTACTCCTAGTGGCAGAAAATATAAATCTTTCCCCAAACAAAACAAAACCTTACTATTTAATCACCTTCTGGATCTCTTCGAAAGGTAATAAGGATAGAGGATCTTTCTTTGCTCATTTTAAATAAGAGTAAAGATACAAAACCCCATAACTGGGAAGGCTGTGAGTGCACACTGGGGGAATCTGCCTCACTCTTGGCTGGCAGTGACTTGGGCCCAGTTTGGCTGGAAGTGGTTCTGTTTACCCTACTAGCAATGAAAACTTGCCAAGGCATGCTTTACTCTTTGCCACAGAGGTGAACTTAGCCCTGGTGTGCTTTGAGCAAGGCAGGTGTTGAAGTGCTAATTCCAATTGTGTCAGAAATGGCCCTATTCTCTATCGCTTCTCAGCCTCTTGGCTAAGATCAAGTGTAGAAAGGGCCCCATTCTCACCACTTTAAAAGTGAGATCTCTCCAGGGCTTGCTTATGAAGGTTCACTGTCTTGTGCGAGATCCTGAGTCAAGTCTAAAAACAAGACAATGTTCTCACTTGGTATGTAGCAGCTGTGCTCGCAAAGATGCCCTTGCTACTTGGGAGCTGGCGGACTTACAGACTTCCAGTCATGGCCTTTAACTCATCAAGTGAGTTTTACTTTTGTAAATTCCTTAACAATTTTAAGGGGGCGGGAAGCTCAGAAATTTAAAAAATATACATATTGTTGACAAATAAAAAATATTGCACCCGATCAACTTGAGAGACATGTATGCATTGCTTAGTCCACGCCAAACACCGACCTGGTGCTCTGAAGAAGCCAGTGGAGAGCTGTTGGCTGAGCCCACTCCATGCTCTGCCCAGAGATGCAGTGTTCATGATTAGAATCTGAAGCTACTCAGACTTTAGCATTAAGGAGTTGCTCTCGGACAAATATTCGAAATAAGTATCTTAGGTATTCCTCTATCTTCGGTTTCAGGCTCTTCTTTTATTTTTATTTTTTTCCCCCTACTCTTCCCCACTCTGTTCTTTCTCATAGGCACCCAGTGGACTCCTGACAAGCTAAAAGGCTTTCACTTAGCCTTGTGTTCCATGGTCTGGACTCTAGGAAGACTCTTCCTACCAATAAATCTCACCTTTCCTGCTTCCTCTTCCCTCCAACATCACATTATGCTCCAAATGTGATAAGTCCATAAGTATTTCACATTTTCATCTATGAGTGATTGGTCCTGGAATTTCTGAGAGAAAATCAAGGGAGGAGGAGAGAGATTTTGAGGCAGGCAATATAGGAAATGTCTTTCTTCAAAGGAATTTTACAACTTTTCAAAGTTTTAGTGGAGTTGGCTTTCCTAAGGACAATCTTGAGGGTGAGAAAGAAGCCCTAATGAAGCCCAAATCTACCTCAATAACCAGGGTTATCTCATTATAATGTTTCCTTTCACCACACCTCGCCCCAAGGGTACAATGCCATTAAAATTACTCTCCTTGTTTTAGTTTAGCATAGTGGTCGTAAAGTTAACATTTCCAAAAGAACATCAGTAAAGATAAGGGAGAGAAAGGAAGGAAGGAAGGAAGGAAGGAAGGAAGGAAGGAAGGAAGGAAGGAAGGAAGGAAGGAAGGAAATATAAATAGAATTCAAATAGTTATTTTCAAGAATCCTATATTCTTGTACTCTACTCGATTTCCAAGGGGCTGATATATTAATAACTTGGTCAGCACCTGTTTGGTGGAATAGACATGTTAGACCCTTCCCAGCCCACCCTTTTGGTACCTGCTAAGTGCTCCCATGGCCCTTGCTGAAGGAATGGATTTAGGTTGTCATGTTTGCACCAAGTGACCCTTCTTTCTTCTGACCTTCCTTAGATGACTGGCTCAAGGAAGAACAAAGACCCTATCTGAACTAATAGGATGCTTTTTGGAAAATTTGAATAAGGGATAGGAATTAAAGCCAGCTGGCCTTGAGCACTAGATTTACATGGTCAGGTAGAGTTGAGGTCAGGGTTGGAATCATAGAAATTTAAAGCCATGAACAAATCCACATTAGACAGAGGCAGCTGTAATAAAATAGCTAACATTTGTTGAGTGCTTACTATGTGCTGTGTCTTATTCTAAATGCTATAGATAGCTAAACTTACTTTATCCTTATGAGGACTCGTTTTGCCTTCATAACGATGGTACAGGATAAGTATATAATCTCCAGTATGCGAAGGTGTGAAGACTGAGGCTCAGAAATTCCAAATGATTCTCCTACAGTGATGCAAATAAATAAGTGTGGGATCTAGGATTTCAAACCCAAGTAGTCTTGTTGAAAGGAGAACTCTTGTTTCCTTTCTACCCTCCTATCACACCCAATACTTTACTTCTGACACCAGATATGTGGGTTTTTTCCCCCATACCAAGAAATTCTCCAGTTCTCTGTGGATAGCAACAGGTGTCCTACAATTAACTGAATTCTGACGCTGTATATACGTAACAGAGGTTCGACCTGAGCCCAACCACTAAAAACCCCCCTTAAAAAAGCCCTGTATTTCTGCTTAAAGGCAGCATGGCGGTCTTTGAGACACTAGTCCACTGCCCTCCTCATTTGCTGACAAATTAATGGACTTCTCTTTCCTTTTCCTCAAACCATTTGGCCTCATTCTCACTGATTCGGCCTCAGGGACAAGTACCAGACTTCTGGTAACATATGTAGAGAGAGGCTCAGACTCCACAGGTTAAGGGCTCAGTCCCACGAGATTCACCCCCTTCAGACAACAATTGCAAGTCCAGGTATCACCTGTGCTCCTGACTGACCAGACATAAATTGAGGTTCCCAGGACTCTCTCCTGGATTATTTCTTAGAATGGCACATAAAACTCAGAGAAACACTTTGCTTATTATATTACCATTTTATTATAAAAGGATGCAGCTTAAGAACAGCCACATGGAAGAGATGTCCAGGGCAAGGGCAAGGTATGGGGAAGGGGTGTAGAGCTTCCATGCCCCCTCTGGTCACACCACCCTCCTAGTGCCTCCACCTGTTCACCAACCCAGAAGCTCATGATGAATTAAATCATCAGTCAATGGTGATTTAGTCAATCAAGTCCTTCTCTCCTCTGCAGAGGACAGGTCTTAGAGGATGGGGCTAAAATTCCAACCCTCTAATCACTTGGTTAGTTCCCTTGGCACTGAGCCTCCATCCTTAGGGGCATTCCAAAAGTCACCTCCTTAACATCAACTCAAGTGTGGTTGAAAGGGGCTTTTTATGAATGACAAAAAATGCTCCTCTCACCTTTGTTGCTCTTATCAGGTAGGAAATTGCAAGGGTTTTAGGAACTCTGGCCAGGAATGGGGAATGAAGACCAAAACATATATTTCTTATCATATCACGATATCACATGGACATTGTGAGAGTTCTAGAGCCTTCTAGACTAAGTTGTCCTTCTGAGCAAGAGCCAAGAACCTTAATGGACTGTGGAGAAATAGAAAGGAAAAGGAGACATGCAGCAAGGATTAGGAAGAAGCTGAGCTAAGAAAAATCTGTTAGAAGTCTGCTGTAAATGTTCAGATGAGAACTTATGAGGGTCTAGGGAGACAGGACAGAGGTGGGTGCAAGAGTAGAGACATGATTTGGGGACAGAATGAACAAGAGTAAGTGATGAAACTGACATGAGGGAAACAGGGAAAGAGAAATTAAAGATCACTAGTTGCTCTACAGCTTGGATGACTGAGTCAATAGATTTATTACTTAAACATTTTTGAGCACTTACTTATATGCCAAGAAGGAGATAGGGAGGCAAATGAGAGATTGTAGGTAGGGAGAGAGGGTCTCTAGGGACTACAGGGACTCAACCAACATCCCAGCTCTTTTTATTTTTTTCCTATTTTTTTTTTTTTTTTTTGACAGAGTCTTGCTCTGTTGCCCAGGCTAGAGTGCTGTGGTGTCAGCCTAGCTCACAGCAACCTCAAACTCCTGGGCTCAAGCGATCCTTCTGCCTCAGCCTCCTGAGTAGCTGGGACTACAGGCATGTGCCACCATGTCCAGATAATTTTTCTGTTTTTAGTAGAGATGAGGTTTCATTCTCTCTCAGGCTGGTCTCGAACTCCTGAGCTCAAGCCATCCTCCCACCTCAGCCTCCCAGAGTGCTAGGATTACAGGCATGAGCCACCACGCCCGCCCTCCCTGCTCTTATTAATTGCTGCAAGTAATTAAAACTCCTGCTGAGTAAGACCCAGGTTCTTGTTTCTCGTGGAGAGTTGTTTGTTACTCACCAGGCAGTAAACGAATCCCAATCTTTCGGGTGACAAGATACTATAAGGAGTTTCCCTTTTAGTGTGGGATTCAGATGATCACTATATACACAAAACAATCTTAGTGACAGAATGTGAAAAGAATCAAGCAGATGAAGGGCAGAGAGTCACCACAGGGTGGGTATGAGAGTCACTTTAGATAAGATGGTCCAGGAGGAGTGAGGTACGTGAAGCTCCGAGGATTAGCAGGAAGATTAGCAAATGTGGAGAAGCTCTGGGCAGGCAGGGAGTGGGGTGCATTGAAGGATTCCCAAGGTCAGCATGGCTGGAGTACAAAGACGGAAGGAGAGTCAGCAGCAAATGACGTCAGAGAGGGAGGCCAGATAATGAATGGTCTCACAGGGTTGGGTAAGAGGGAATACAGTAGAGGACTTTTGGTAGGAGAGAATAAATGCCTTGACTTACGTCGTAAAAAGATCACTTTGGCTGCTTTGGTGTGGAGCAGACTGCAGAGAGATCAGAGTGGGAGCAGACAGACCATTTAGGAGACAATTACAGAGGTGACTGTTGTTTGGGCTGGGTGCTCAAAGATGTAACATTCGGCATTTATTTTGAAAGGGGAGCTGACAGAACTTGTCGGTGGGCTGGACGTTGGGGTTGGGGGTGGGCAGCAAAAGTGAGGAGGCTGAGTAAAAGCAAGGCTGGCTCTTAGATTTTTGACCCAAGCAACTGAATGAATGGTAGCGCCATTCATTGAGTCAAGGAAGAAGTTTTGGGGGAGAAAACCAAGAGTTCTCTTTTGCCTATTTCAGAGAATCCAAGCAATAGGCAGTTGGATATCCTAGTTGGTGCTTATGAAGACGTGCTGGCTGGGGAAATATATGTGTAAGTCATGGGAATACAGTGGGAAGTCGAAGTCGAGAAGCCGGAAGAGTCCTGAGTTTAGATACAGATTCAACTGGAATAGGGACTAGGTTTATCCCTGGATCACTCCAGCATTTGTGAATAGAAGTCAGGAAGCAGGAGGGGAGGGCCTGCAGGAAACCTGAGAGAGAAGTAGCCAGAGAGGTAATTTCTGAGAGCTGAATAAGAAGAAATTAGGAAATGAAGTGCCAGAGAAAATAAAGGTTTACTCTCAGGCTAGGTTTAAAGAATTCCATGACGACAAACAAATAGCATGGTAACCATAGCATGATCTCGCACAGTCACCACAGCATACCATTACTCATGGTGTCAAGGGCCCGTTGTGTCACTGCACGTGTTTTGGCAGCTGTCAAATCACACCCGAGAGGCAATGGCTTCCCCACGTTTACAGTGCTTATCCCATTGCATACACAGACTGCAGCTTCCTGCAGGGGTCAATCCCCAGAACCTACTAGAAATCTGGCTCTCTATTACCTTGCATGGGATTCTTCAGCAAGGAGGGGAGGGAGAAAAGGAGAAAGGGGGGAAGAATGTCTATTAATGCTGACCAGGTGCCAGGCATTGTGCTATGTGCTTTATGCATTTTATCTCATTTTTACTCTTTGTAACAATCCCGTGAGGGAGGTATTGCTCATCTACATTTATAGATTAGGGACTCCTTGCTCAGAGAGGGTAAGCAAACTGTCCCAGGTCAAAAACTTAGTAGGGGCAGAGCTGGTATTAATACCCAGTGCTCTGATTCCTGGCCCAGTTTTATTTCCACCATGTCAGGTTACTTCTTTCATGCACTTAAGTCATAAGACCTATTCATTTTCTAATATTTTTGCCTTGATGTAAGAGACAGAAATAAAATCTTTCATTTACTAGTGATGCAGTGTGAAGTTTTGTTTTCTCATCCGAATAGTAGCTCTGGAGGCATTCGCTTCCCTGGAATAGGGCCTCTGGGACTGGGATAATTTAGTGAGTGAGTTATATAAAAATATGCCTACATTAGAGTAGGCTTGAGTCTCAATTTAATTATTGCGACTAAAACATTGAAGAACTGTGGAGCTGTCACTATAAAATGCACTCTTTCCCACTTCAGTGCTATTCCTCGCCTCCCACCGGAGCATTTTTGACAGGAGTGGGTCTATTTTAAAGTAACCAACCTAAAATTTTAACAAAGCCACACTGTTCTTAGGGAAATTGTTAATTTGAAAACTGAAGTTCATCCTGAAAAACTCTGAAAGGTACTTCATAATAATTTCTCATGGAACAAAAATTGGAAGCTTCTTAAGGGAACTGTGAAATGAAATCTTCTGCAACAAAGTTAGTGCCAAATGATATCAAAGATGATATTACCTTGCACTCCTGATGCTAGGGAAATAATAATATCTCTGGTCATAATAAGAATGTGGGGACTCATGAGTGTGTTAATTAAATTTATTTGTATAACTCCTTGAAATTCGGAAAGACTAGAATGGAGCCAGGAAATCATCTAAGAAAGTTGGTCCAAGTTAGAAATCATCTTAGAAAGCACAAGGATGATTGTTTCAGTAATGCCTGGGTTGCGGGAATCTTAGAGGGGAGAAACGAAGGGAGGGAGATGAATGGGAAAAGAGCTTTCATTAGGTGGTACCTCTGGCTCCAAGATGGCAGGACCATGTCTAATTTTTTCACTGCCTTATGTTGTTGGTGTACAGTAGGAATTCAAGAAATACTTGTTGAATGGATGAGGGAGGAGAAAGGTTCTTTCTAGAAAGTACATTAATATGTCTGAAAATAAATGCAAATCAAATAGAGAAATGTGGCCTTTTCAACCCAATAGACATAAATGGTGAGATTGGAGTTTCGGCATGTAGCTCCACTGTTGGGGTAGCTCCACTGTTGGGGTACCTCAGGTGAATGGGGACTTCAAACTGTTTATATAGTTCATTTTCCTGCTTAGAGGCACATCTCTGGTGATTGTGAGGATAAGGAAGGATTAAAAAAAGAACATAGAGATAGAGAAGGATTTCCAAGTTCTGAATGCAAACGGGGCAAAAGACCTAAAGGCAACAAAGATCACATGACCCCACCTTTTACTCTATAAACAGAATGTACGGTCACGCATCGCTTAATGACAGGGATACATTCTGAGAAATGCATCATTAGGCAGTTTTGTCCTTGTGTGAACATTATAGTGCTTACATAAACCTAGGTGGTACAGTCTACTACACAGGTTGTAGGTGTAGACTATTGCTCCTAGCCTACAAATCTGTATAGCATGTTACTGTACCAAATACTGTAGGCAATTATAACACAATGGTATTTGTGTATCTAGACATAGAAAAGGTACAGTAAAAATACAGTAATGGGACCACCATTGTACATGAGCTCTGTCTTTGATCAAAACATCATTATGTGGTGTGTGACTATACTTTATCAGAGATATTAATTTACTAAAATTATACCTAGAATTGTTACCAAATAAAGTTAAAATGTATCGAATCTTAAAGACTTTAAGTAATACCTTTTAACATTTAAAAATCAAGTTATTTCCAGCCCAATTAAATATCCCTTCTTAGGATTTTAAAAAATCATTTACCAAAATTAAATGAGAATAATTCTAAATTTATACTTAACCACCTCTTATCTATTAGCCCATTCTGCCAAGATCCATGCATGAATAATGGGCTAAATGGGAAGTAATAGAAATGATACTATTAAGCACTTCAGAATAATTCTTTGCAACAAGATCATTTTATTTAATTTCACACTTTTTCTAAAGATGAGGTGTTATCAGTTGCCATCTCATTATTTTAATGTCACTAATTTCATTTTTCATCTCTGGCTTAAAAATAGTGGGAGGTAATATTAAAATATTGATGACTCTTTGCCTACTCTCTTTATTGTTGAAACTCATGCCCTACAGGTTACTGCTGAGTCACCATTCTAAATGACGTGACAGATAAAGGTTGAAGTTTGCTTCATGCACAACTCTGAAGGAAGTGGTTTTGATGCTGTCAGAACTTCTCTGTTAGTCCTTCATTTCTCGTCTGGAAAATCTTCTGGGCTGGCCTGAATTTTCAAGATCTATTTTCCCTGGGTTCCATTTCTATGCATCTTATTCATTCTTTCTTAGTTAACAACAATCCTAGAGGAGTTATTAAAGTTGTTAAGTAGAATTAGAAGAAATGGTTTGTCTTTCTGAGAAAATTGCATTTTTAGCAAGGTTCTCTCAAAACCAAGGCAAAATAATTGAATGGTATTATTTCAATGACTGTGTAAACTTCTTTCTTCTCTGTAATTCTTCAAAATTCTGTCACAATATGAACAAAGCCCATATTTTATGGGCTCCCTTTAGCAGCAGAAAAGATGGACCAGCCTTTTTTTTTTTTTTTTTTAAATAAAGAAGTTTTGTGATGGACAGGTATAGAATTGGGGAGATATTTTTGAGCAGAAAGGCTTACCCAGAACTTCTCAGGCAGCTTTTTGAAAAAAAAAAAAAAAAATCCATAAAGATGGATGTGAATGGGAGTGAGTAAATCTATACTCTCATTTTAAAGTTCACTTCACACACTGGTGACAAAAGATGACAGATTGGGGTCCTGCAGGAAAATTCTTCAACAGTACAACTTGTTCTCGTTTAACCAACATGCCACAGTGTAGGTTTGCTCTAAGAAGGGAGAATACTGAAGTTGACGATTATTTGAAGCCAAACATTTTCAGTGAATGTGTTTCAGGAATATAAATACCAATTTCTGGCCAAGGTTTGACTTTTCAATAATGCAATGAGGAGTCAGGACCTTCATTTCCTTCATTTTCTTTCATTTTCAGTTCATCAGGACCCCCTGAAACATTACAGCCTATTATTTTCCATGATTCCCCCAAATATCACTAGGGAGGGAGTGTTTTATTCCTTCATGTGTGAACTCTGGATGCACTCAACACTGACGGATATTTCAAGACCTGCTCTTCTATTTCTCTTCCAATGTCTATTCCACATAGCTGAACCTCAACACACGTGCCACCAGTAACTCTGAGAGCCAGCTAGTTTTCCTGGATTTGATATAACAGGTAAAGTGTTCCTAAAGGATTCGGCCTGTCAGGTACATTTCTATTTCTCTATCATATGCTATATTTCACAAACTCTAAAGCAGATATTTTTAAAAAATTGTATCCTCTCTGAAATTGGGGAATATTTTACAAACAACTAAAGCTGAGATTGGATGGAAAATGATATCTCATTTTATAAGTGCTCCTTATGCTTTATTTATTTCAAGTGTAACAACACAAGGCTGGGCGCGGTGGCTCACGCCTATAATCCTAGCACTCTGGGAGGCCAAGGCGGGTGGATTGTTTGAGGTCAGGAGTTCAAGACCAGCCTGAACAAGAGTGAGATGTCTCTACTAAAAAAATAGAAAGAAATTAGCTGGACAACTAAAAATATATAGAAAAAATTAGCTGGGCATGGTGGCGCATGCCTGCAGTCCCAGCTACTCGGGAGGCTGAGGCAGAAGGATTGCTTGAGCCTGGGAGTTTGAGGTTGCAGTGAGCTAGGCTGACACCACAGCACCCTAGCCTGGGGAACAGATAAGACTCTTTCTCAAAGAAAAAAAAAAAAAAGTGTAACAATACAGATCTTAATCTCTAAACTTTTATTTTTTTTCAAATTTAGGATGTTCTTAGTTGTTTCCGTTGCTGAAACTGACTGTATGTTTATTGCCACCTATTAATAAATGTGAAAATTTCATTTTTTTAAAAACAATCTGCTGGAAAATTATCTTAATGTTATTGGCCTGTGTGTTTTTCACACTGATGGAAGAAGTGTTTGGACATTGCGGGGTCCTAGTTGTGTTCCTCTTGTTTCAATTTTGAAATACAGAAATTCCTCTACCAAACAACCACTGATGGTTAGAGGTAGACCTGAACAAAACTTTAGGGATTTGGTGTCACCTAGATATGTATAATGCAGATTATACTCACCATAGTAGGATAATCCTGTGTGTACATGTACTTCACCATGAATGAATGTGAGTAATTTATAAGACTCTTTCATGACAAAACTTTAATTAGGGTCCTGCGAACCCTTCAGTTAATTAGGCTTCAGTCTTGGCTGGGACTGCAAACTCTCAGTACAAAGGATTTTGTATGCTGCCTCCGCCTCCACCCCCACATAAAGAGACTTTAATAAACATTAGCATCATTTCTAACAGTTCAAGGCAGAGTCCCTGGGCTAACCTAGACACATCCTTCGCTCCCCTTAAAGCTTCTGCCTGAGAAAGCTTAACGCTGCGAAAGAATTTACTGCTTGTTCCTGCCAAAACCTAACTATAGGTCCCTGACCTCCCTATCTTCGAACATTTACTTTAGAAAACGTACAGTTGTAAACACTTTCTCTGTCTCTTTGAGATGTAAATCTTCTACAACCCAGAAACTTTTTCTGAAAGGCCTGGGAGCCATCCCTTTGAAATGTAATTATCAAGACAGATAGAGCCCCTGTTTCCCAGTCTCTGTGGTAGGGTAGGAGCCTAACTTTGATAATCACTAGTTAGCAAACACTGATGGGCTAAGCACGCTAGCCACCTTCCCAACAGTACTCTTCAGTAAGCAATTTTCTGATAGCACATCCAGAGTTTAAAAACCGTCCTGCCTTTTGTTTTAGTGGAATTGAACTCAGTTTATCTGAAGTATCTCTCCCCTACTACAGCAGTCGGAATTAAATTTATCTTGTAATTTTTAACAGTATACAGCAAATAATTTCCTCTGGACTGTATATATATCTAGGATCTCCTGATTAAAAGGTACATTTCTATGCAATCTTTTTGACAAAATAGTTTACATTCTAAATGGGGTCATTCTTAAAGCACTGAAAAAGCTTCATTGAAAGTTTCATTTTTAAAAATTTTCTATCTTTTCTTCCAGCTTTATTAAGGTATAATTGACACATAAAAATTGTATATATTCAAGGTGTACAATGTGATGTTTTGATATGTGTATACATTGTGAAATGGTTACCACAATCAAACTAATTAACATATCAATCACTTCATATAGTTACCTGTTTTTTTTTTTTTTTTTGTGGAAAGAGTGTGCCCTATTCCTTTCAAAGCGTTTTCACATTCATTAGCTCATTTTACCCTCACCCATTAGGTTGAGAGACATATTAGTATGTCCCACTCTTCTATGAGCAAATTGCTATATGGGAGATGCTAAGTGCTTTGCCTCAGTTTGTCAGCCGGTCAGAGTGAAGTCCCTGACCTTTTGTTACGACCCCATGAGTGACACTGCTCAGATGCCCCAGATATTGCTTGTTTCAGACAAGGCTCTTGGAATTCACAAAAAGTGGCCCAAGGGGGCATCAGACTACATAGGCAAAGACATTTTTCCTTAAAAATCTATCCACATTACTTTAATTAGTTAGTACCCTAAACGTCATTGGATGGTGCTTTACTATTTCACACCTTCAGGAAGTAATGTGACAATCTTTGCCCTTTATAATCAAATCAAGTTGTGAATGGATATCTAAGGATACAGTTTGAATCTTTGTTTAAATTTAATATATATATGCAAAAATATAATAGATTTAAAAAAGTATAATATGTAAAAATAAAAGGTATAATATGTAAAAATAAAATACGATTTAAAAAGTTATTAAAAATCAAACAGTTCAGATTTGCTAACGTAATTTTGATTGTAGAGCTATTGAATTAATTATATTTACAAGATTATATGCTAACATATCAACTTAAACTGCTAAACTGTAAATTCATGAAGATAGAATAATTATCTTCACTGAATCACCTCTAAAACACCATTCCCAAAATATCACAGCAATCAATGTCTTGAAAATATATTGTTATAGTGTAATGATTATAAAGTGGAAACGGAATGAGGCCAGGTGCAAGGTATAAATTTAAATATGAAATCAATCTCAATTGCTCATGTTGATGTGAGACATTCTGGAAAATGTATTTGTCTTTGAAAAAATAACTTATGTAGATCTCTATATTGAAAAATTCTAACTCAAATATGCCTGAGTTTGAAATATTCTTTGAAAATCTGAATTTTCTAGTATAAACTAGTGATGGTAACATTAATAATTTAGTATGTCTATAAATATTGCTCATTATAAATGAAGAAAGATTTTATTCTAAGAGAATGTTGCTTACATTTGAAGAGTTGAAAGATAGCAGTTAACCAGTGGTATGCTATGTTAGAATCAGAATGTTTGTGTGAAAACTAAGTTTTCCAATTATTTTGTCTACCTGGCAAAAGCAAACAACAAAATATTAAGAAAACATCAGGTAATGACTAATGCTTAAGTTTTTATCTTAGTGTTATTTATCTTTAAATAGACATACTTTTATTATCTAAATCTTCATAATATTCATTATATATGTGTACCATTTTAATCAACAGACATGGTCTTTAATATTTGTCTATTCTAATTTTCTCATTCTGTAGGAATAATCAGATATTTCCCATGGGAATGAAGTTTTTTTTTCTTTTCACTTATCTGCTAAAAATTTCTTGAAATGGAATTTTAAGAACATTTTTTCTTGAATGTTTAAAAATATACACTTGTTTATTAAAATTATTTAAAAATAAACATAAAGACAATAACATGGATAATATAAAAGTATTATTTTTACATACCAATATCTTTTATTAGGGAAAAATGATCAGGTATTTATATAAATTCAACAAAGAGGAAACCATGCAATAGGTGTGGAGTAGAAAACTTATTATAGAGTAATCAAAGTTCTATTAATCAGAAGGCTTATCCAATTGTGCCAAGAATAAGTCACATCACTAAATAATCTATATGCCTGTGATTAGCACAAGGGTTCTGGGTGGGTGGTATTGAAATTTCTCTTTGTTATTTCAATTCCATAATCTAATCTGGGAACAAGAAGGACATGGCCACCGGTCATGGTCTAATTCATTCATTTAGACATAGTGTTCTGGGAGAACTTTTGTCTAATTCTTATTTATCATTCCAATACTTATCACTCAAGTGATCCTCCTTCCCCTTTTTTGGGGTGGAAAATAAATGACATTGGCAAATTGTTACTGATGTCTAATGTTCTTAAATAATTCACAATAAGATCTGTTTGTAGCTTTTACAGAAAAATAAGTACATTTATTAGAACAAAGGAATACAAAATGCTTGCTTGTCATTTGGGATTCTGAACACTGAGAAATTTCAGATGAATTTCTAAATTAATACAAGTGGGTTAAGTGCAGTAACAAACAACTTTAAAATTTCATAGGTTTAACAATGAAAAATAACCATATGCTTATTGTTTCTAAAATTTTACTCCAGTGTAAACTGGTGTGGGAGCTCTGTTCTATGCAGATTTAGGGGTCCTTTTTATCTTGTGATGCCTCTGTCTTTATCATAGAGCCTGCAAGGTTGCTGCAGAAGAGGGAGAGGTTAGAAAATGCAGGACTTTGGTGGGGCAGACCTGGATGCGCACACACTTCTGCTCATATGTCACTAGTTAAAATTAGTCACATAGTCATCTACTTGCAAGTAAAGCTGAAGATATAGTGTAACTATATACCATGCACCAAAAAGGAAAAGAGAAAATGTGTTTAGTAAACATTTAACCAGGTTCTGCCAAGTCTGCCCTTCAAATCATCAAATCTCTCTTTCATTCTTCTTCCCACACATAGTACACAATCAACATCAAGATCAGACTGTCACGCAGCCATCTCATCCAGCCCAAAGTCTGTGGCAGAGCTCTCTGAATCAGATGTAGAGGCGGATGTGTGCTGTAAAAGAAACTAAGGTATCAGTTGCCTCTCTCTCCTTCCCTCAACAGTGTGTGGAACAGGTGTAGGATACTTGCAATAAAAATGCTCATCCCAAAGAAGAAATACTGGTCCACAGTCTTTCTGGAATCCTGTGATCCTATGAGGCAGGTCTGGTAAGTGGGAAAGTTGTTCTAATTGGACACTGGCTCAATTCTTTGGGAGGAACTACCTTGTTTTCTTTTCTTTGTTTTTGTTTTATTTTGTTTTGCTGTGTCTCCTGGCTCTGCCATCTGAGAATGGTGGTGTGAAGGTTTTTTTCCCATTTATTATTATCTTTGGCCACATGCGAAGTGAGCATTGGAGAATACCCCCTCTTAGAGATTGTATAGATTTGGAGCTTATTTCCCATTTGTAGGAGGTTGGAGTCCAAGAGTTATTTTAATTCTTGAATGGTCTAAGATTATTTTTGTCCATTTTTCTGGTTACCTTTCAAATGTAATTTTCTAAAAATTTCTTATCTATTTGTTTCCAGTCAGTTACATTATCAGTAACCACACCTAATGTTCTGCCCTAGACACAGCTCTAATCACTGGCCTCCCTCCCTTCTTTCCTTTCCTCCCTCCCTTCCTCCCTCCCTTCCTCCCTCCCTCCCTTCCTTCCTTCCTTCCGTCCTTCCTTCCTTCCTTCCTTCCTTCCTTCTCTCCTTTGTTCCGCCCTTCCTCTCTCTTCCTCTTCTTCTTCTCTGTATCTCTTTCTCCATCCTACCCTTCTCTCTCTTTCATTGTCTGGCATTTTTGCCTTCACACTTCTTTTTCTAAACCTAATGGTGGCTACCTCAGGACTATTAGTCCTGAACGGAAGTCCACACCCCTTATCTAATCTTTGCTTAGTCATTTAATTCAACCGAGGCATTTTACAGTACCTTTGCCTCTAAAAGTCTTTTAAAATTTCATCTCTTACTGTTTGCATTTTGGAAGTAGTTAGCTTTTCCAACCATTCTAAGATCCAAATTCTGGACTGTTATTCTCTTTTATTTCTGCTTGTAAATTGTCTGAATCTTTCCTGAACTTATCTTTTCTTATAATACTTAGCCAAACGCAGCCAAGAGTAGATAACATGGGAACTTCCTTCCCAAGTTACCACGGATGAAACTTTTACTAAATATTTGACAATGCACAACACGGATCATGATTGTTTCAGCTCTGGTATTTATTTCTTTACTCGTCACCCCCTGCTACTTCCCACCCGACCACTGAACAAATCCCACATGTTTATGTTGTTAAGGCAGAACTCTCTTTCAAGGGAGGTACGGCATTTGGGCACAGGATCTTTTCATGGCCAATTGCTTTTGTCCCAGAAGAATTTTTTAAAGAAATGCAAGACATTATTTCTTTAAAGCAGTTACCCAGTTGTGGGCCAGACCCTTTTCTTGCCCACTACAAAAGTGGGCTTTCCAGAAATGTATACATTTCTATATATTTCTCTTTTTTTTTAATTTCAGAATAATACCGGGGTACACGTTTTGGTTACATGAATTGATTTTATACACCTTGTGTCAAAGTTAAAAGAGTGCTCTCACCCAGATAGTGTACATTGTACCCATTAGGTTTGATTTCACCTATCCCCTCTTCCCCCGTCCCACCTGCTTGATTTCCATTGAGTTTTACTTCCATCTGTTCACATGAGTGCTGGTCAGGTAGTTTCAATTTAAGAGTGAGTACACGTGGTGTTTGTTTTTGCATTCTTGTGATACTTCACTTAGAAGAATGGTCTCCATTTCCATCCAGATTGTTGCAAAAGTTATTAGTTCATTTTTTTATGGCTGAGTAATACTCCATGGTATACATATACCACATCTTATTAATACATTCCTGAATTGATGGGGTTGATCAATGTGAAATCACTTGGGTTGATTTCACATCTTTGCAATAATAAACATTAGAGTGCAAGTGTCTTTTTGATAAAATGACCTTTTTTCCATTAGGCAAATACCCATTAGTGAGATTGCTAGATCAAATAGTAGGCCTACTTTTAGTTCTTTGAGGAATCTCCACAGGATTTTCCATAGAGGTTGCACTATTTTTCAGTCCCACCAACTGTGTATAAGTGTTCCTTTCTCTCTGCATCTATACCAGCATCTATTATATTCAGACTTTTTAATAAAAGCCATTCTCACTGGGGTTAGCTAATATCTCATTGTGGTTTTGATTTGCATTTCTCTGTGATTAGTGACATCGAGCATTTTTTCATATGTTTATTGGCCATTAGTCTATCTTCTTTTGAAAAACTTCTGTTCATGTCTTTTGCCCACTTTTTAATGGTGTTATTTGATTTTTTTTCTTGCTGATTTGCTTGAGTTCTTTGTAGATTCTGGTTATTAGCCCTTTATCAGATGTATGGCATATGAATATTGTCTCCCATTCTACAGATTGTCTATTTGCTCTGTTGATTGTTTCTTTGGCTGTGCAGAAGCTTTTTAATTTAATAAAGTCTCACTTCTTTATTTTTGTTGTTGCTGTGATTGCCCTTGGGGTCTTCTTCATAATTCTTTGCCTAGGTTGATATCTAGAAGAGTTTTTATAACATTTTCTCCTAGAATTCTTATGGTTTCACATCTTAGATTTATGTCTGCAAGCCATCTTGACTTAATTTTAGTGAGTGGTAAGAGATATGGATCCTGTTCTACATGTGACTATCCAATTTTCCCAGAACCATTTATCGAATAGAGATTTTTTTCCCCATTGTATATTGCTGTTTACTCTGTCAAAGATCAAATGTAAATATGTAGATGATTTAATGTATGGGTTCTTTCTTGTGTCCCATTGGTCTATGTGTCTATTTTTTTTCGGTACCATGGTGTTTTGGTTACTATAGCCTTGTAGTATAGCTTGAAGTCTGGTAAAGTGATGCCTCCCATTTTGTTCCTTTTGCTTAAGGTCATTTTGTCTATTCAGGCTCTTTTTTGGTTCCAGATGAAGTGTAGGAATATTTTTTCTAGATCTGCAAATAATAACATTGGTATTTTAATGGTGATTGCATTATATCTGTGAATCACTTTGGGTAGTATGGGCATTTTAACAACATTGATTCTGCTGGTCCATGAGCGTATGTTTTTCCATTTGTTTATATCCTCTGCAATTCCCTTCCTCAGTGATTCATAGTCCTCTTTGTAGAGATCTATCACTTCCTTGGTTAAATATATTCCTATGTATTTTCTTTTCTTTGTAACTATTGTGAATGGTATAGAGATTCTCAGCTTGATTGTTGTTGGTATTTAAATAGGCTACTGATTTATGTACATTGATTTTGTAACCTGAGACTTTGCTGGATTTATTTATCAATTCCAGGAGTCTCTTGGCATAATATTTGGGGTTTCCTAGATATAAGAGCATAACATCAGCAAAGAGTGATAGTTTGACCTTCTCTTTCCTGATTTGGATACCCTTAATTTCCTTCTCTTGCCTGACTACTCTGGCTAGAACTTCCAGCAACTGTATTCCAACTTCCATTCAACTGTATTCCAATGTTGAATACAGGTGATGACAGTGGGCATCCTTGTCTTGTTCCGTTCTGAGTGGGAATGCTTTCAACTCTTCCCCATTCGGTATGATGTGGGCTGTGGGTTTGTTGTATATGGCTTTTATAATTTTGAGATATGTTTCATCTGTGCCTATTTTTAAAGAGTTTTTTCAAAAAAGGTGCTGAATTTTGTTGAATGCTTTTTTTACATCTATTGAGATGATCATATCATCTTTGTTTTTGCTTTTGCATATATGATGAATCACATGGGTTTACATATGTTGAACCATCCTTGCATTTCTGGGATGAAGCTCACTTTGTCATGGTGGATTATTGTTATTATTATTATTTTTTGATTATGTGCTGCTGAATTTGGTTTGATACAATTTTATTGAAGATTTTTGCATTTATATTCCTAAGGGATATTGGTCTGTAGTTTTCTTTTTTTGTGTTTGTCCTTTCCTGGCTTTGGTATCAAGGTGATACTGCCTTTGTAGAATAAGTTGGGAAGATTCCTTCCTTCTCAATGTTATGAAATAATTTTGGCAATATTGGCACCAACTCTTCTTTGCAGGTCTGATAAACTTTGGCTGTGGATCCATCTGGTCTGGGACTTTTTTCATCAGAAGATTTTTTTATTACTGCTTCAATTTCATTGCTCATTATTGGTCTGTTCAGGAGTTCTATTTATTTCTGATTGAGACTTGGGAGGTTGTATGTTTCCAGGAATTTGTCTATTTTCTCAATATTTTTGAGTTATGTGCATAGGGATTTTTATGGTATTCACAGATGATATTTTATATATTTTTTTATCAGTTGTGATATCTCCTTTTTCATTTCTGATTGAGCTTATTTGGGTCCTTTCTTTTCTATTTCTGATTAATCTTGTCAGAGATCTATCAATCTTGTTCATCTTTTCAAAGAACCAACTTTTTGTTTCCTTAATATGTATTTTTTTGTTTTAGATTACATTTAGTTCTGCTCTGACCTTATTTATTTCTGTTCCTCTGCTGAGTTTGGGTTTGGTTTGCTCTTCCATTTCTAGTTTCTTCAGATGTGTTATGATATTGTTGATTTGTGATCTTTCTGTCTTTTTGATGTTGGCATTTAAGGCTATGAATTTTCCCCTTAGGACTGCTTTTGCTGAATCCCACAGATTTTGATAACTTGTGTCCCCTTTGTCATTTAGTTTGAGGAATCTTTTTGTTTCTACCTTAATTTCCTCCTTGGTCCAATAATTGTTCAGCAGTAGGTTGTTTAATTTCCGTGACTTTGTTTAGTGTAATTGAGTGTTTCTATTGGAGTTGATTTCTAATTTTATTCCACTATGGTCTGAGAAGATACATGGTATAATTTCCATTTTTTTGAATTTGTTGAGACATGTTTTGTGGCCTACGATGTGATCAATCTTAGAGAATGTTCCATGTGTTGATTAGAAGAATGTATATTTGGTAGTTTTTGGTTAGAATGTTCTGTAAATGTCTGTTAGGCTTATTTCCTCTAGAGCCCCATTTAAATCCAGAGTTTATTTATTTTCTGCTTGGAGGATCTGTGCAGTCCTATCAGTGGGGTATTGAAGTCCCTGGCAATTATGATGTTACTTTTTATCACTTTGTTTAGATATTATAGGGCTTGCTTTATGAATCTAGGCACACCTGTGTTAGGTGCATAAATATTTAGGATTGTTATGTCTTCTTGATGAATTGCTACATTAAATAATTACCATTATATAATGACCATCTTTATCCATCTTTCAGCTCCTTGGTTAAATTTATTCTTAGGCATTTATTTTTAGCTTTTGTTAATGAGATTTGCTTCTTGATTTCTTTTTCCACTAATTGATTAGTGATGAATAGAAATACTGCTGATTTTTGTATGTCAATTTTGTATCCTGCAACTTTACTGAATTCTTTTATTCTAAAATTTTTGGTAGAGATTTAGGGATATATATATATATCCCTAAATATCCCATGATATATGTATATATCATGTCATCTGCAAACAGGAACAATTTGACTTTCTACTTTTCAATCTGGATGCCCTTTATTTCTTTCTCTTGACTAATTGCTCTTGTTAGGACTTCCAGTACCATGTTAAATTAGAGTGGTAAGAGTGGGCATTCTTGTCTTGTTCCAATTCTCAGAGGAAATGCTTTCAGCCATTCCCTGTTTAGTATATGTTAGCTGTGGGTTTGTTATATATGGCCTTTATTGTGTTGAGTTACATTTCCTTTGTACCTAGTTTTTTGAGAGTTTTTATCATGAAAGAATGTTGTATTTTATTAAATTCTTCTCCTATGTTTATTAAGATGATAATATGCCTTTTGTCCTTCATTCTGTGATGTATCACATTTATTGATTTGTGTATGTTGAACCATCCTGGGATCCTTGTGATAAATCTCCCTGATAGTGGTGAATGATCTTTTTAAGGTGTTGTTAAATTCAGTTTGCTAGTATTTTTGTTGAAGATTTTTGCATTTATGTTCATCATGAATATTGGCCTGTAGTTTTCTTTTTTTCTTGTGTCCTTGTCTGACTTTGGTATTAGGATAATAATGGCCTCATAGAATGATTTTGTAAGTATTCTCTCCTCTTCAATTCTTTTGAAGAGTTTGAGAAGAATTTGTATAATTCTTTCAATGACTGGTAGAATTCAGCAGTGAAGCCATCAGCTGCTTGGCTTTTCTTTGATGGGAGACTTTTTATTATGGCTTCAATCTCATTTGTTATTGTTGTTTTGTTCAGGTTTTCTATTTCTAGATGGTTAAATCTTGGTAGGCTGTATGTGTCCTGGAATTTACTCATTTCCTCTAGATTTTCCAGTATGTTAGCATATAGTTGCTCAGCATGGTCTCTAATGATCCTTTGTGTTACTGTGGTATGAGCTATACTGTTTCTTTTTTCATTTCTGATTTTACTCATTTGAGTCTTTTCTGTTTTTTCTTGGTTAATCTAGCTAAAGTTTTGCCAATTTGTTTATCTTTTCAAAAAACAATTTTTAATTTAATTGATCTTTTGTATTTTTTAAAGTCTCAATTTCATTTATTTCTGCTATGATATTTATTATTTCTTTCCTTCTACTAATTGCAGGTTTGGTTTGTTCTTGCTTTTCTAGTTCCTTGAGATTCATAGTTGGGTTGTTTATTTGAAATCTTTGCACTTTTTGATGTAGGCATTTATTGCTATAACCTTCCCTTGTTCTACTGCTTTTACTGTACCCCATAAGTTTTGGTATGCTGTGTTTCCATTTTCATTTGTTTCAAGAATTTAAATATTCTTTTCTTAATTTCTTTATTGACCCATTGGTCAGTCAGGAGCATGTTGTTTGTGTTTCATGTGTTTTCACAGTTTTGAAAATTCCTCTAGTTATTGATTTCTAGTTTTATTACATTATAGTCAGAAAAATGATTTCAATTCTTTAAAATTTGCTGAGACTCATTTTGTGGCATTAAATGTGATCTACCCTTGAGAATGTTCCATATGCTGATGAAAAGAATGTGTTTTCCACAGTTGCTGTGTGAAATGTTCTGTAAATATCTGTTAGGTCCATTTGTTCTAAAGTGAAGTTTAAATGTAATGTTTCTTTGTTGATTTTCTGTATAGATGATTTATCCAATGCTGACAGTGGGATGTTGAACTCCCCAACTACTACTGTACTGGAGTCTATGTGTCCCTTTAGGTGTATTATTTGCTTTATATATTTGGGTGCTCCAGTGTTTGGTGCATATGTATTTACAATTATTATATCCTCTTGCTGAAATGATCCCTTTATGTTGTATAATGACCTTTGTCTCTTTTGAAGGTACTCTTATTGAATATTTCTAATGCCTATGCATGAGACCAAGAGCAAGTGAACACATTGCTTAAAGATAGTGCAAACATTTACACATTTTGGCTCTAGATTAGATGAATTTATTTGGTGATCATTCAGTCATTGGACATAAAAATTAAACAAAAATGATTGATTTTGTTTGCCAATTCTCCATCTCTGGAGATGTGTTTGGAAATGACATGTACAGGTGGGCCAGGACTGTCGGTAGGCTGAGGTTCTACTCCTCCGCCAACCTAGGTCCCACTGAGGTAGTCACCAAAGGCTTTCCAGGTGGTGCCTGTGGCATCTGAGACACCTCTCTGCTCAGATCCCCTGCAGGGGGAGGGGTGGTTTGTTCCCAGTCACAGAGCATGGCACAGGGAGCATCTGTGCTGCCTTTTCTCTCTCTAACCCAGCAGGGGTGATGTGAAGGCTACTGCTGGAAAGCTGATTCCTGATCAGACCTGGTGCTATGCACCTAAGCATTCAGGCTGGTGTCCGCTGCAAAAACTCGGGATTGATAGCCACCGGATCTCTGCCGCCCCTCCTCTCCAGTGCAATGTCTCTGCATAGACTCTGAGCAGCTCCCCAGTCAGCCCAGAGGTCTGCAGTGTTGGGGAGGCCCCTCACAGCTCGAGCCATCTGCAACTTTTATTCATCTCCTTAAAAGCGGCACCACCACAGGCTGCTTCTATTCTGCTGTCTTCCCCTCCCTCCAGCAGTGTGAATTATATCAGACACCCAGCATAATATCTGAGATGGTGCTTGTGAGTATGAATCAGCCACGCCCTGTTTGACTGACTCAGTAGATGCCGTAAAGGGCTGTGCAAATTGTTCTCCCTGTCAGTAGTTGGTGCTTGCAGGGAAAAGCCAGCTGCAGGCTTGTTCTTTGGGGCCTGTGACTGGCTCTGCCCCTCAAGAGAAGCACTCAAATGCTCCAGGCAATGAAAGGGGCCCTGGATCTCCCAGGGGATTCCTAATTCTCCACCATAATAGTAGTGGGTGGAGGAGCAAGGCTGAGTGGGGCTAGGTCAGGTGAGTCTGCCCTCAGGCTCTGTAGAGGTAGGCCCTAGAACTGATTCAGCAGGGATCAAAGTTGGCTCCCAGGCCTCTGGGGAAAGCCACTGGGAAGGGGCTGAAATGGCCTCACCAAACCAGAAAGTCTGTTCATGGGGAAGGGGCCATCTGGGATTCGCAGATTGACTGTGGGGAGTGAGTTTCACTTTTCTCCCTCCTCCTTTGTCCAGTGAGTCTCCTTGCAGTGTCTGGTTGCATATGGTGCCCAAATGCACTCTCACCAGCAATGGCACTGCTGGTTGGGAAATTCCCTGTGCAAAGACCTGTCCTCGCTGGCAGAGATCAAATGTTGGCTCCCAGGCCTCTGGGGAAAGCTTCTGCAAAGGGGTTGAAATGGCTTTAACAAACTGGAAATCTGCTCGTCGGGAAGGGGCCATCTGGGATTCACAGACTGGCTATTGGGAGTGAGTTTCACTCTTCTTCTTCCTCCCCTGCTCTGTGACTCTCCTGCCAGTGTTTGGTTGCAAACGAGCACCTGAACATGCTGAGCTCACCAGCAATGGCACCACAGGTTGAGAACATCCCTTCCCCAGGATCTGCCCCAGTCTATAAAAGTGGCTTTCCTGTAGGGGAAGGGGTGCTCCACCCATTCACTGCAGTTTGGACCCGTGCTGTACTCTCCTGTCAGTTCTGCCCACTTGGGCTCCCTTGCCTCTTGAGTTTAGTTCTCAAATCCTCCCTCTGTGCCCCCAGGCAACCTGATTGAGTCCTGGGGGTACAGGATCCAGCCTGCACGCCTGTCCTGCTGGCAATGGTGGGCAACTTTGGGGAGTGCTGGTGGGCAGGGAACTCCCAGACTGAGCACTCCTAGGTCCACTGCAGGTCCTTAGGGCAAAAGGTATGGGCCCCACTCTCTGTAGAAACCTCAGACTAGTGGGAGCCGCAACATAGGGGAGACAGCTACTTTTGAGAGTCTCGGCTCAATGGTCTCTCTCAGCTGCAGTGGGTGGGGGAGGGAGGGGGCAGAAAAAGAGTCCGAACATAAGAGAGCCAGGACTCCAGCCTTCTGGTTCCCTGGCTAGAAGCCCACATGAAATGTCCAAGCTCTGGGATCACACAAATTCCCCAGGACACACTGCAATCTGTTAGGAGTTGGGAACTGTCTGTGTGGGAACAGGTGATGTGAAAACTGAAGGGCTAGAACTCCCCGGGGTGGACAAAGGGCTGCTATGTGTGGAGAAGCAGTATGACATCTGCTATCTCAGCTCCAGACCATGGCTATGGAGAGTGACTCCAAATGGGCTGGAAGCCTGAGGCTTTATTTTCAAGAAGTTCCCAGTTCAGTGGTTGCAGCAGCCCTTGGGCTCATGAGGGTGGAAAACTCCCAAGCAGCTCGGAGGCCTGCTGACTACTGGAAGTGTCAGAGAAAGAGAAATGAAATCTCTGTCTACCCTCTCCACCAGGCTCCAAACTTCTCCGGGGTTGATCTCTGCCAATATATTTTTTCTTCCTGTTCTTCTTTACAACTTCTTCCCCTGCAATCTCCAGAAGGTTCTGGAACCTTTTCCCTGAAACTACACCTGAGCTGTGCCTTCACCCCCTCTCCCTTATCTGAAACCCTTCTTTCCCTCCAGGACAATCTGGCAGCTGCTATCTCCAGTCAGCCATCTTTGACCCAATCCCCCTGTTAATTTTGGCACAATTTAAACTGCCTTGATCCTTCCACTCAAGTGAAAAGAAGGCAACATCTATTTTTATTTCAATTCACAGAGGTATTTCTGGGTGTGCAATCAAGCCTGCCAAAGATTATTTCAAAATGAATGGTTGTTTTAGAATTTAACTAACAATACAAACTATCCTCTGTTCCTATTTTTGAAAATCTAATTAAGAGAAATTGGTCATTTTATATTGGTATGTCTCTTTGAATTACAATTTTGATGTAAATTTAGCTTCTTTTTCTTTTGGCACATAGAACAAATAAAATAAATTAAATATCTGGGCTATTATCAATGTGAGGAAATAGAATGATGTTAGTTTTTTGTCCTGTGGGGTGTGTGTGTGTGTGTGTGTGTGTGTGTGTGTGTGTGTGGTGTGTGAGAACCAGTGATGCATTCAATGCAGAGCTTGGATACATAAAATTCAAGAAGGAGTAACTTGTTTATGAGCAATATTTACTTCCATTTAGATCTTAGTTCAATATCCTACAACATATCCAAAGAAGAAATCTATAAACTGCCAAAAGAAAAGACAAGAACATTGTTTAAAAAAAAATCCACAAATTCTTCTTTTGATTCTGTAATTTTAATCCAAGGTCACCAGACATAGCACGTTTTCATTTATGCATATATGGTTGGGTCAGTGTGGTTTGATGTGAATTCACAGTTGATAAATCTATAATTGTATATTGAAGAAAGTTGATGACTTCTGGGTCACATTTTGAACTTGTTGAGATAAACATTATAGAAGGTAAAGAAAACCTCTTTTTTCCCCAAACTGTCCTTGCTATCCTTGCCCTAGTCTAGATTGATTCATGGTCTAACTCAATTTATTTCTTACATTTTCATAAACTATCAGGTCTTTTTTCTATTTTTAGTAAATTTATCATTTTTTTAACCATCATCACAATTCAGTTTTAGAACATCTCTATCATCTTCCTAAGTTCTCTTCTTCCCAACTGTAGTCAGTCCCCTCTTCTACCTCCGGGGCTAAGCAACCATGAACCTCTCTTTCTCTATCAATTTGCCATTCTTTGATATTTTATATAAATGAAACATACCATATTTAGTTTTTGCAGATGGCTTCTTTTACTCAGCATAATGTTTTTGAAATCCATCCCTGTTATAGTGTGTATCGGTAGTCCATTTTCATTGCTGAATAGTATTCCTTTGTACAAATATATTACATTTTGTATATAAATTCACCAGCTGTATATTTTGATTATTTTAAGTTTTGGACTATTATGAATAATGTTTCTGTGGATAATTACATACTCATTTTGAATGGATGTATGTTTTTATTTCTCTTGTATGGATTTTTAGGACTAGAGTTTTTGGGTTGCATGATAAGTTTATATTTATTTAAGAAACTGCCAAACTGTTTTTCAAAATGTTTGTACAATTTCACACTCTTACCTTCAATACATAAGTGTTCTGATGTTAATCCACATCCTTGCCAACACTTAATATTGTCTGTCTTTTTAATATAGCTATTCGAATGGATGCACAGTGATATTGTGTTGGGGTAAAACTTGCATTTTCCTATTAACTAATAATATTAAGCCCATTTTTATATGCTTAGTAACCACTTGTATATCTTCTTTATGAAATGATTATTCAAATATTTTGCCCATTTAAAATTTGACTGTTTTCTTATTTTATTGTATTATTTTTAATGGTATATTTTAGATACGAATCTTTCACCAAATGTATGATTTTACAAATGTTTTCTTCCAATTTTTGGCTTGTGTTTTCATTTTCTGAAAAGAAAATATCTTTTAAGGTGCCAAAAATTCTAATTTCCATGAAGTCCAATTTATTAGTTTTTTATTTTATGGGTCATGCTTTTATTGCTATATCTTAACCTAAGATCATGACTATTTTCTCTATATTTTCTTCCAGAATTTTTGTAGTTTCATTCTTACATATGGGCCTATGATCCATTTTAAGTTAATTTTTTAAAAATATTATTTATTAACTTTTAAGCAGGCAAATAAAAGTTATATGTATTTATAATGTACAACATGATGTTTTGATATATGTTTACATTGTAGAATGGTTAAGTCAAGCTAATTAACAAATCTATTAGCGTATATGGCAGCTTCATCCAGGAATAATTTAGTCCCAACCATGACCAAAACCTTAGGATAGTAGAGTCAGTGGTCCTTTATGCTTATCCACTGTCAAAATCATTGGTTTCACTTACATGAATACTATGCATAGGTACTTTCCGCTACTCTGAATTGAACAAGTCCTTTCTGACCACTGTCAGCAAAGCTGCTAGTCCTCATGACAAGCCCTGATCTGGCAGAACGTTCATGCTGACTGAGCTGTGGGGGTGAATAGGAGGAGCTCCAGGAAAGAATGACACAGACTCCCACTGTTCTCACCTGGAGTTCAGCAATTTATCAAGCGTAACCTCTTTTCAGATTCTATATGTCTCTGGTCAATTTCCATAGCATTGAAATGATGGCTTTTTTTGTAAATTTTTCTCAGCATTATAGGGTTTTTTTGGGGGGGGAGAGGGATGGGGGAAAGATTTGTGACCTGTTTTCTCATCCATAGCCATAAGTCAGAGTAGCAACCTTAAATTTGGAAGATAAAACATGAATAAGAAGAGGGCAGAATTTTCTCCTCCTCTAACATCTTAGGGCTATGGCAAGGGATAGTATGCCTGTAGCAGGAACAACGTTTAGCAGAAATAAAGAGGAGTAACAAAGGAACAATAATCAAAATGATGAGTGCAAGATTGCACAACTCTTTCAAGTGTAAGCACATTCAGAATACAAAGAGATTCTACTGATGTGTAATTCATGGACCTCTATGTAAATGGCTGCAAAAGACTTGGTAAAGGGAGGGAGGAGATACTTACAAATAATAGTGTTCCTAAACTGTCACTTGCATGACTGGCTCTTGTCAATAGGGAAAAAAAAAACAGCCCAAATGCCCAACTCTTAAAGGTTTTCTATTCCAGGCACACAATCTTGTGACCTTGGACTTCTTATTGCACTTTTCGGTCTGACTCTTTCTACGTCTTTCGAATGGGGATACGATAATATTAACAGAGATGATGTAAGGCTGAGTAAAGTTAATGTTGGTAAAATAGTTTTAAGACTCTGGAAAAATAGTTCTCAGAGTGTGTATTTCAGAGGATGTGTTATTTAAACCAGAATTTTTATTGCTTCTCAGCTTCCCATAATGTGGGTTTCCTCCAATGTCTGAAGCAAATATCTCAAATCTTTAGTGTCGAAGAAATTAATATTTGTTATCTGTGCATTTGACAAATATATATATACATACACACATGCACACACACATATATGTATTTTATATACACACACACACATACATAAGAGAGAGAGAGAGAAAGAGAGAGATTGTTTTACTATAAGGAATTGACTTGTGTGATTTTTGGAGGTCGAAAGTACAAGATCTGCAGTCAGTAAGCTGGAGACCTGGGAGAGTTGATGCTACAGTTCCAGCCTAAGTCCAACAGCCTGAGAGGAACCAGGAGAGCTGGTTGTATACGTTCTAATCCAAGTGTGAGTCTGAGGGCAGGAAAAGACTGATGTCCTGGGTCAAAGACAGTAAGGCAGAGAGAAAGTATTCTTTGTTACTCAGGTGTTTTCTATTCAGAGCTTCCACTGCTTGAATGAGGCCCACCACACTGGGAAGGGTAATTGACTTTACTCTGTCTACCAATTCAAATGCTAATCTGACTCAGAAGCACCCTCACAGACACACAAAGAAATAATGTTAACCAAATATCTGGACACTCTGGCTCAGTCAAGTTGACACATAAAATTAAACATCACGATATTTCCTAAGTTTCAAGGGTTCCCCCCCAGAGACAATCATGGCCAGATAACTATCTGACCATTTCCAATATAGGTACCTTCATAGATTCCAGGCTGTGGAAACCCACAAAATCACACAGTCCACGCATTGTCTATTGCTATATAATGAATTGTCTAAAACTAGAGGCTTAAAACAACACACATTTATTATCTCACAATTTCTGTGGTTCAGGAGTCTAGGCATGACTTAGCTGCATCCTCAGTTTCTCAGTATCTCCCAAAGGCTACAATCAAGATATCAGGTACACCTTGTGTCTCAACTGAAGATTGTGGAAAGACCTGCTTCCAAGCTCACCTGGTTATTGTCAGGATTCAGTTGTTTTCAGGCCGTTTCCTTGAGACCCTCAGTTCTTTGCTGTTTGTTGTCACCAACAATTTCCTGAATGTAGTCTTTTCCAACATGGCCACTTGCTTCATTAAAATATGCACATCAAGAAGACAATAGAGCATGTCTGCTAGTGAGGGAGAAATCACAATCTCATGTGACCGAATCATGGAAGTGATGTCCATCGCTTCTGCAATATTCTATTGGTTATAAGCAAGTCACAGATCCCGCTCAGGTTCAAGGACAAGGGATAACACACGGGCATGGATACAAAGAAGTGGGGCCATCAGGGGACATCTCAGAGTCTGGCCCTACAGAGGGGCAGGAAGGACTAAGGATGATCATCAGCTGGACTTCCACCGTGTGCCTCTGTAACCTGTCCAAGGTGCTCTTTGGATTTCCTGGCAGACTGTCACCTCTTCCTTGGGCTGCAAAGTCTTATGTTCCTGCCTCTCTTGACCTTGTCTTGCTCTACTGCTCCCCTTATTTTTCTGTCCTTAGCTAATTCCCAGGGATTCAAACCAAATCCCTGTTAAAATTTTTAATGATTTTTCTGTCTTGCACTGAGGGGCAAATTAGCTTCAAGTTTTGTGCTCACAAGTGGAGTGATGAGGTTGTCTGTGTCTGTGCTGACCGCAGGCCTCTACCTCCTTAGATAGGGGCAGAAAGTTCAGCCTCAGCATCTCTTTTCTCACTTTCCCAGACTACTACCTGAGAAAGGGAGTGCAGCTTTTTTTCACATGTGCAAATTAGTAATTCTAGTCTGAATTCCTGCACGTACTGGTTGGAGAGCTTGATCATTCTAACCATAATTCTTGAATCTCCTCTTGGGGTATCTCTCTTGTTTCAGAGTAGATGGGTTTCATCCACATCACCCAACTTTGGTGGTGCCCATAGGTGCTCTGTCTGACAAGAGGCTCTCATGGCCTTGACTCTTACAAAAATCCCTAATCCCTGTTCGGGGTTCCTCAGATAATTTTGTCAAGAGCTTGCTGTCAATAAGTCCTGACTACTCCCATCCCCAGCATCTTTACAAGGCAGGCTCACATATATTAGACATGTTTCCAGAATCTAAAGACTTTTGAAACACTGAAGAAATTAATATGATTTATCTGTGCACCTGACGGAGGTATAGCATTAATCATTAGATCATTTTTGTGGCTCTAACGCATACTTTAATATTCAATAATTTGTTTACAGTAAAAATACATTTGCTTCAATCTATTTAATCTTTGCATTGGCAGAGCAAACAGGTGTTTTCCTAAGTATGAAAATAATCACTAAAGACCACATTCAACACGATTTTTTCTCACAATCACATGTTGTTTACTCACTAAGTACAAATAGCTGTACCAACCGATATGGGCAACATAAAGAGACCATAGCTATAGCCCTGTTCCTAAAAAGGACACAATTTGTTGTATGGTGAAAAAATACACTCATAAAGAGTACCAAGTTCAATAAGTTCACTTAACAGGTAAGTTTGGCCCCCTTAGTCCTCCGCACCCACTGTGCTAACCTGTCTCCCATTACACTCTAAACTCCTTGAGGACATAGACTAAACCTATTCCCTCTTTTTCCTTAGAGTTGAATACAGTATATTTCATTTAGAAAATAGAAAAACATTTTGGCGTAACTACTAGACTGAGAATATTGGCAGAGAAAAAAGAAACTACAGACCAAGGTTATGAAGAGGTGGCAATGTGACCTTTCTCTCTTCAACAAATGATGAATAACTCTGTATCGCCATGGGTGGACATCGCCATATTGCCTTCTTTTCAGCAGGGCTATCAATGACAATTTACATTCACAAAAATTGTGTATAGAATGCTTGTTACTGATAATTCAAAATGGAACTCAAATAAACGATACGTCCACTAGTGCTTGTGGCTCTCTTGGGTCGTTCCTTGTCCTTGAGAACAGGAACACTTTTTCATTAGAAGCTCTCTGACATGTCAGATGTCCAGTCCCATCCCAGTTTTGGGCCTTTTGGTCTGCAGATGTCTAATGGCTGAAGTTAAGATTTTTTGGAGGAGCTGAAGTATTATTATTTCTCCATCAGTTCTGTAGATATTCATCCCTGCCTTATGAAATGTGCTCTCAGCTCTTTGCTGGGAGCTGTTTGGTCAGAGCCAGTCACAGTCTGGTGGAGACATCCTTGAGCTGAGACAGTATGCGTGCAGAGGGGGAATGGGGAGATGTCATTCTGACGCTGTTCCCTCTAACATTTGTTTTCCTGAGCTTCAAAGGGAGAATAGAGTTGATTATTGTTCATGCAAAGCTATGAAATAGCATGAAGCCAAGTTCTTTTTGGTATACCCCTTCAAGGGGAAGAAACAGTCAAAGGGCCAAGTGATTATAGAAAGAAAATAGCAGCAATAAATGAAGAGAAACTGTTTCAGGCATAATTTCTGTGGATAGTGTTCTCTTTAGAGATTAGGGTTCTCAGGTCAAGGATTTATATACCTTTTAGGGGATCAGGAATCAGCCATCTCAAAAGGAAAATCAAATGGCTTTTCATCTCTAAATTGAAATCCCTTCATTAGGAAACAGTGCCTTTAAATGTGCCTTTCTCTGAATTAATTTCATTTTCCAAAAACATGTGCAGGTGTCTACGTCAGACCGAGAGAAAGCAGGTGTGTGGAAAAATAATTACCTAAAGGCTATACACATTTAATCTCATCTCCAAGGACACCTGCAGAAGCCATTGGATGAAGCTGTTTCTCAGACCCAAGATGAAAAGGTTATGAGAGGCGAAAATTCTTGATTTGATTTTTTGTGGTCTTATCTCTCTCTCTCTCTCTCTCTCTTTTTTTTTTTTTGTGCAACAACAGAATTTGGTTATCAAAGGGCTTTCGATTTTGAAGAGACAACCGCTTTGTAAAAGCAAAACATTGGCTGTTGCAAATGAGCATTAAAATGCTAAGCATCAGCTGCCACTGCCAGAGGGAATAAATATTGTAATTGCTTCCTTCAGAATGCTCACTTGTTGGTATGCTGGCCAGGATAACACCTGAGGTGGGCGACATTTGAGATAATCAATTTAAGACATACAATGAAGTCTGTATTGTTCAACAAGGAAATAAAGGAAAGGAAAAACACCCTCAAATCATATCTGAGACAATTAATACATGATAAACTGAAAACAGAAGTAGGCAACCTAGATAACAGCGATTTTAAGGAAAAGTTATGTGATTAGCAGAATATTACGACTATGAAGCTTAATTTTATATGATTCTACATAATCTTACCAGACACATTTCCATCAACATGTTTACTGCTGTTTTTCAGTGGCTTAATATATCCTTGTGTTGACTGAGTGCTATGGTCTGAAAATATCCCCCAAAATTTACATGCTGAAACTAAATTGACAATGTGATAGTATTAAGAGGTGGGACCTTTGGGAGGTGATTAAGTCAGGAGAATGATGGGATTAGGGTCCTTATGAAAGGGCTTGAGGGAGTAAGTTCATCCCTTTCTATCCCTTCTATTATGTGAGGACACAGTGTTCGTTCCCTCTGCAGGATCCAGCAACAAGGTGACATCTTAGAAACAGAGACTAGGCCCTCACGAGACACCTAACCTGCTGGCACCTTGATCTTGGACTTTCATCTTCCAGAACTGTTGTTTATCAATTACCCAATCTGATGTGTTTTGTTATAGCAGCACAAACGGACTAAGACATTGAGTACAGATCAAATGATCCTTGATCATGGAACCAATGTTCATTTCTGATTTTGCTTCAAGAAAATTAGCAACTGAAAATGATATCGGTCTCCCTCCTTGTGGTTTGTTAGTTAATGTAAGTAAATCATTCATTTATGATTGAGTTGCAGAAATAGCGCAAGAATTTGCAGGACATTTAACAAGTTTATTGCAGATGAGCTGAGTATTTTAATTTGATAACCTGTACTTTAAAAAAATTGTATTTGAGTCAATGTCCAAACTCTTAGTATCTAACTTCATCCCCAGTGCCACAATCCATACTCAACACCAAACTATGGTAGTTTCTTATACACCATATTGCTTTTTCCCTTCTTGGCATTTGCTCTTGTGTTTCCTCTCTGCTCAGAATGCTACACGCAGTATCCACATGCTCAAAGGTTTAAGGTTTAGCATTTGTCTCAACTCTTCACAAAACAGCCCTTGCATTTTCTTTTTTTTTTTATTTATTTCATCATGTTATGGGGGTACAGATGATTAGGTTACATATGATGCCCTTACCCTCCCTCCCCGCCAAGTCCGAACTTCAAGTGTGTCCATTCCCCCGGAGGTGCGCATCACACTCATTGTTTGTGCCTTGCGTTTTCATAGATGGGCTCTGTGCCTCTTCTTCTCATCCTTTAGCATCTTGCACTTATCACAATTGGAGAACTCCAATGCAGTTGTCTGTTTGACTCTGTTTCCTCAACTATAAAGTTGTTCTTTTGAAGCATATTAATCATACCTTACTCATCTTTTTGTCCTATGGCCTCGCAATTAACACATAATAGGTATTCAATAAGTACCTGTTAAAAGAAAGATTGACTGAACGAATGGATGAGACTTTGAGCTCCTCAAAACTCAGTCATAGGAATGAAACAGTTACATTTCTTTGGTTGAAACAACAAAAAACCACCTCTGACTAACCTGACAAAGAAGAAAGGCTTATTGGAAAGCTGCTGAGATAGTTCAGGAATAGATAAAAGGGGTGAGCAACTTTGTGAAGACAGTACCCAGCACAGTTCTGAATATCCAAGTAGGGGAAGTTCATAGAACTTCTAAGGTGCTGCCATCAGGTGGAAATTTCTAACTACCTCCTGTCCTTGTGTGCTGTCACTCATGTCCAATTTCAGGAGAGAGAAGCCAATCGGCACTGAGAGTCTCGGGTACTTACCACTATGATCAGAGTGCTAGGACCTGTCATTTATAGTGTATGTGCTGGGAAGTGCCTGAGCAGACAATATCAGTAGCTGTCTGAAGACCTCTTTCTCAAAACCTACCATATAGAAGGGATGAAGGTAGAGATTTGTATGGACAGTTTTTCCATTTGTCCATTTGGATAGCTGTACATTTTTGAAAAGTGGGTATAAGAGATAGACTTCTGAAGTTTAAATACTTGAATGACTTTTTGAACAACTGCTTCCTCCAGTCTTCTTTCTGCTTCCCTGTAATGATGCTCTTTGTCCATTTGATATGAAAAGAATTATCACTGAGCTGTGGAATAAAAGTGTTGAGAGTTCTATTCAGGTTTATTTTAGCGTATACTTCTGAATTTCCATTTTGTGCATAATTTGTTAGATATGTAGTATCTTATATATTTGTGGAGAATACAAATACGTATAAGGAGGCATTTCATTACTTTTTTTACATTAGAGCTATGTGATCAAAAAAATTGGAAACCACAGTTCTAAAGGATTTAATTCTATTACATTTTAAAGCTATTAAAACTATAAAATAATATTAATAACAATAATAAAATTTATAACGTGACAAACTAGTAATTATACTGTAAAGCAATATAAAATAAAATATATTATCTTATATATAAAAAAAATGCTACTTTTATTTTAAGGACTTGACCAGGTCCTTGTGATAGTAGTTTGTTAAAATATCCTCAAATATTACTTTGTGATTGGTGATAGTTATAACAACACCTAACTAGAGAGTAGCCTTCTTCATGCGAATCCATCAAAAATTGTTTCTTCAAAATGATTCCATCAAGTTAAAAGTGTTATATATAACTTAAGAGAAGTGACTTGTTTGCTTGGCAGATATCCTTAACTTAATGTTCCTATTTAATAAGCACAGCCTTGAAGAATTTAAAAGAAGCCATGCCCTTTGTAGATGTCTAATATTCCATTTTGTGATTCGAAGTAATTAAAATAAAAAATGAAATCTTTCAAGTGAAGTTGTTTCAAGTGAAGCCAAATGCATAGTGCCTTTCTAAGAAAAAAAAAGGAAAGAGAAAAACAAGACTGTGTTTACCTGACAAAAAGTCAACCAAAACGTTTCGTGAGAGTGTGAAAGATGGAGTCAGTCAGCAGTGTTGTTTCTTACTGATCAAATACTGATTTTACTTACAGTCTTTCATTTCATTTGATTTTGGATTGAAAGGGCTGGATCGGTGATGGGTATGCAGACACGCGTTAAAGAGGTCGTTCTTTCTCCTGGCATCAGTCATCTTGTGGAATGGCTTCACTTTTCCACTCTTTCTGTTTTTCACTCCTCATTTGGGGAAAGAATCAGCAGGATCCACTCTGTGCTTTGCTCGGTTTCTCGTTGGATCTTCCTGCCTGTAAAGAGGGTACAGTCAGACTGTGGTGGATTCACTGAAAAATCGACCCAAGCCTCCGTGTATCCCTGCATCAAGACCTTTGCAATGCTATTTTGCACTTCCCCCCATCACGATGTGAAGTCTGTTTTCCCATCTCTTGGATGTAGACTAGTTTTGTGACTTGCTTACGTTAGCAGAATGGAGTAGAAGTGACAATATGTTTGTGTTTTCCTGGCTCTCTTTGAACCCTACTGTGCTGTGAGAGTAGCCCAGACTTGCCTGCTGGAGGAAGAAAAACTACTTGCGGCAGAAAGAAGTTGTCCTAACTGGACCCTAAATAAGCCACCTGTCACCAAGATGACCTGCCAGCTAACCTTGGGTGCATGAGTGAGTCCAAGCAAGATCAGCAGAACCTCTAGGCCAACTCATAGACTCATGAGTACAGATAAGCCTTTATTGTGCAGGCCACTGCGATTTTGTGATGGTTTGTTACACAGCGTTAATGAGACAATGGAAAAACAGATACATCTGATTTTCTTGTGAGATAAGTTTAGCAGGGCAGAGGGTGGAGAAATTCCCTCGCCCAGCAATTAATTATATGACAGGATGGATCATCTGTATTCTGGGATGAAGTGTTAGAAAGTCCCTTTGACTGTAGATCTAAAGCTATACTCTCTAATCAGCTCATGAGAAACAAGGTTGACATTTCGGTTTCCATTCACTTGTTTCCTGTGTCTTCTCTCATTTGACTCCAAACTCTGGGACAACGGAAAAGGTGTGATGAATTTATCCTTAAAATGCATGCTCAGCTAAATATTGTGGAAAAAGATTTTGTTAAGGGTAGAATTTATATAATGTGTATTCATGTGATGGCATTTAAAAAGCTATTAGAATTATCATCATGAGTTATTAGCACTGATTACCATTACTAAAATGTGGCTGTTTATTCCAATTGCATGCTAAAATGAAAAATAATTTGTCAGTAGACAGTGAAATCCTTATAATTGGCTATTTTATCTATAACTGATTGTGTATTAGCAAGGGCTGTTGAACTCATCATGGGGAAAGCATCTCTTCTATTTGTGTATCTATCCTTGGTAATCTGTAAGAATCAGACACATTTCAGGGAGGAAAAATTATGGTTAGTCACACGTTTATGTTTACTTTTCAGGCCAGTTGTTACTACAGGAAGCAATTTGCCAGAGACATAATGTACTGCAATTTATTTAATCACATAGTGCGTAATTATTAAGCACATGCTATTGGCCAGGCTACTACTGTATTGGTCAGGGCAAGGGTGACTACAATGAACTGGGTAGACAAGGCCACAGCTTTCACAGAACTTATAGTGTACTGGAGTATGCAGGTACTAAACAAATAAATCTATAAACAAACTATATTATCAACTTGGGATAAGTGAGATGAATGAAATAAACAGGGTAAAGGGATAGAATGTGACAGAGAGGGGCAGGTACTTTAGATAGGGTGGTCGGGGCAGGCCTCTGTGAATAACCCAGATTTAAGCAGAGACCAGAATAAAGTGAGAAGATGAGTTATCGAAATAAATATTTATGGGAAATGTACCCTAGGCAGAGGGAATAGCAAGTGTAAAAAAAAGTAATAAGTATAAAAACAAAAGAACGTATGCAGAAATGGTTTTCTTCTTATAAACTTAAGTTGTTTTCCCAATGATATATCTGATTCTTTGGAAGGAATGAGATGAAGGTTAGAAGTGACATGGTGGCATGAGAAGCAGGCAGGGACAGCTAGGTGCCCATTCAAAGGAGGGCACATCAGATCATCCCAGAGGAAAATGGTGAGCTATAGTGTGCTTGTCTGTAATCAATGGCAAAGGATATTTGTTACTTGGAGCCATGCACATGGCAGCGAATTGTGATTGAGTGGTTGTATACAAGGGAATAAAAGCTGACTGGTGATTCTATATCAACCCTATGCACACATTCGTTTTGATAAAGTTAAGCTGTCACTGAGACTATCATTGACCATTCTGTAACCAACGTGATCTGTCTAGTTTCTTCAACTCAATGTATTTTCTGGGTTAATGAACACACTCATACTGATACATAAATAAAACAACTCATAAATAATGCTCCTTTGTTGGCATTAGAATAATGATATTAATTTGAAAGTAGAAAACGTCTTTTAACCTGGTGTAGTGGGTTGAACAGCGTCCTCCAAAACTTCACGTCCACTCATAACCTGGGAATGTGACCTTATTAAAAATACGGTCTTTGCAGACATAAGCAACTTAAGATGAAGTTCTGCCGGACTGAGATGGGTCCTAAATCCAATACCTGGTATCCTTATCAGAAGACAAAATTTACAGTCAGAGGGAAACAGAGACACAGCGGGAGGAACAGTGGGTGGAGATGGAGACAGAGACTGGAGTGATGCATCTACAAGCCAAGGAACAGAAGGGCTGCAGGCAACCGCCAGAAGCTAAAACAGAGGCATGAAACAGATCGTCTTCAGAGTCTGCAGGTGGGGAATGGCCCCTCTGCGGACCCTTGATTTGGCCATTGAGCTTGTAGAATTGTGAGAGAACAAAGCTCTGTTGTTTTAAGCCACCAAGTTTGTGATAGGTTTTTACAGCCACTCTAGGAAATTAGTACACCCGAACGAGATCTCAGGGATACTCATCCTTCCGGCTAAGTGGAGATGACTATACTAGGTTGAGTTTTTCAGAGGACTAGAATATGATGAAATGTACTCAAAACTAAAATTATTTTGAGTAAAATATAATATCTCTTGGTAAAATCAGAATAGCACACGTCACAGGATTTATAGTATTTTAGGGTTATCATGAAGAATATACAATTTTATAAATGTTCTGAATTTATGTTGTTTCACTGCAAATCAGCTGAAAAGGCAAAATGAAATAAAAATGTCCTTCTATAGAAAATAAAGATTAGTAGTCTGGGAAGTTCATCTGTTCAATAAAAACTTATTGAGTACCAGGAACAATGCCAAGTGCTGAGGTAAACAGTTAAGTAAACCTTTTTGAGTTCAATCTTTGCTGATAATGTTTGATACGCTTTGAAAATTCTTCTAAAACTAATTTTGGTTGTTTGGATCAGTGAAAGGAATCGATTGTGCTTGTAGAGTTTATAATACACTGCCTCACCACTCCTCTTTTCCCTATTCTCCGTGGGTAATTAAAGGATGAAGTGGAATGCTCACAAAGATACTTCCTCAAGAATGTCAAGACTAATTTTATCTTAATGTTGTGACCCACATGTCAAAGGAATCTTAAGAGTGGAGAAGAAAATAAAATTTCAGGCAAAGCCAGAGGGTAATGCATGCTGTGGTATGTGTCAGACAATGCCTGGTGGGAATATTAAAGTGCTTTGGTTAAGTCAAAGTTTTGACTAATGTTCAGAGCTTTCCTATTGACTTTATAGCCTGAACTAACAATACAGACCATTTGTCATTGTCAATGCCTAAGGCTGCGTCTGAAAATGTCAATAGCAGCAGTAACAATTCTCTGAATAAAATGCTATGTTTTCCAGTAATGAATCCAGTGCCTTTACATTTTCAGTTCCTTATCCCTCAGCCCTTTCTCCCTGAATACTTTTCAGAACACTTCAGCTGCAGAGAGCATGTGTAGAATGTACCAAGGTTTAGAGGAGGGGTTAAATTTTACTAGGACTCAGGAAACTTTTCTCTGTCTTGCTGTAAAGCGTGGGATACTAGAAGGCATGACTGAGAGCTCTCAGGCATTCAATGCTATTCCCTGTTACAACTCAATCACACGGGCACTCAGTCATGGTTGAATGAATGAACAAGAAGCTGTAGATGTAACAATTAGGGATAAATGGTAAAGAGCCTAGGACTTTTCATTTTCAAGGAAGAAGACCTCCAAGTAACTCAGTACGGAGGCAAATGGCAGAGGCTATTGTGCAAACCTTGACATGGTAGAAAGATTTAGGCTTCAAATACTCTTCACCTAACTGCATAACCTCGGAAAAGTTATTTAAGCTTTACGTTCCTCAGTGGCCTCGCCTTTAATTTAGGGATAATGATACTGACACTTTGGAGCCTAGCTTATATAGTTGTTGGATCAATGGCAGCTTCCACACTTTCTACTTATGATGAAATCCTTGAGGTCAAGGGTCATGCATTGTTAATCTTTGTATTCTATAGAGCAACTAGTTCAATGCTCTACACACATGGGAATGGGATATATTTGTTGAGTTCAAATACAGTACATATGATTTAGTTTAGACATGAGAGACACTTTTTTCTTATAAAACAAGTCTGCATATTCTCGGACCAGCTTATCATTAAGGAGGGTAGAATCTTATTTTTAAGTTTTTAGAAATAGGAGGTACCGATGTGTTTGGATGCTTAGGTGTAGACATAGAGATATTTAATACACTTAACTTCTTTATATTAGTGTATTTTGGGTCAAAAACTCTCAAGTCTTTAAAACTGTGGGAAGGTGGATTACGAGAGAGACTGCTTTTCCTATTCCAGAGAATTCAGGTCCAAACGTGAGTCAATGTACTCTGAGGGTAGGCACATTCTGAATATGGATTTCTTCTTCCTATAAATAGCAAGAATCTAGTTGACCTCCTTGACATTTGCCAGGCTGCAGCTATTTCAAATTTTAAAGAGATTCATACTTAGATCTAAAATCCCAAGTAAAATGATACCCCTGATTATTAACTCTACATACATATAGATAAAAATTGACCCAACAAAAAAATGTTTAATGGCTTATTCTCGTGTCTTTTTAATGGGTTTTCCCAAAGTTCAGTCTTACTCTTCCCCAAACCTAAAAGAGCATCCACAAAACAGAGAGTAAAGCAGAGGGTTTTATTCGCAGTACTGATTTCTTCCTACTCTCCGCATTCTACCTTGTTCAAGCCAGTAGCTTGAGTTTCCACTGTTTTGTTTTCTAATTCTGTATGTTTGCAAGCTCTTCATTTTTATTCTCCTGTTTACCTCTTCGCTTGCTCTGAACAAGATAAAGTGGATTCAGTCGAATGCCAACATTGTGTGATTCAATTTACATTGCCGTAATTCCTCTTCCCTCCCTTTTTTTACTTTTGCTGATAATCGTTTTCCTTAACTAAACATTGTAATTAGCATTCTGTGTTTCCTAACAGCTGTTTTTTTCTCTAGTCATCTTTAAAAAAACATAAGACAAAACCGTGTGTTTTTCTTTAAGTCACTTTTGTTTTCGAATTTGTGGTTTTAATTGGTTTTCTCATTTGCTGCTCTTCAGAAATAATTCTATTTTCATGCAATGCAATTTAAAAAAATATTTTTTACTAGAATTGTCCTTGAGTATAGTTTTACTTCTAATTTTTTGCTTTATTTCAGTACATGAAAAAAATGTCTTCTAGAAGATATTAAATTAACAAATTATTGCCATAATTTTTCTAAGATTTGTAGTCTCTATATTAAGGTATAAGATATCCAAAGTCCAAACTTAAAAAATAATTTGAAAACAAGTGTATCTACTTAAAGAAAATATTAAATTTTGAGAAAATATTAAATTATAGATGAAATTGATCACATACTTAACATGATTCTTTATGAAGACCATTCCTTAGATATCTTTAAAAAATGTTGGTGCAGTATATATAACTGAGTCTTAGAATTTTAAAGTAGAAAGATGACAGAAATATATTTTATAAAAATTAAAACTATTTGTAGTTTTTGTAATTTTAAATAAGTATTTAAAATTTCCAAAACAAATACGTATTTCAAATGTACGTATTCTTTAAATGCTTATTTAAAGAGTTAGGTAAACCAGAATCGATTAAGAATTTCTGCAATAAGAATTGATGCAGCAAACATTTATTCTGATGAATTTCTGTTGCTAAGGTTTCCCAATGCAGCAAGAGATCTATTTTGAGCAGACATCTGGTTTCATGCTTAAAGAAATTCATTTTATTCCATGGTTTACCTTGGGAAATGTTACAGATCGATGAATAGCACTATTCCTTAGCTTTTCTAACTTTGCATTGGAGTTCATGAATATTAATCACCTTACTTCTTCTTTGCCCTGTTATGCAAGTTACCAGAGGTCAAGCAGCACAGAAGGTGCATCAATGCCCAGTGAAATGTGGACAGTGAATCACCATTATCATCCAGAAGACCACACTTTCATCTGGAAAAATAACAGTCTCTGAAATTCACATACACTGGGCATTCTGGATTTGGCCTTGGAAGTTTATATGATCATTTCTAGACATACTTTTACTCTTCTTCAGCTTCCACTAGTCAGTTGAATTATTTCAACTTTCTAAGATGCTTTTGTATCTTCTAAATGACAAAAAAGTAATTTTGCATTTGGTGTAAGAATTCAAGGGCAGTAAAATTTACCAGAGAAAAGAAGTAACAAAATTCCTTTTAGGTGACAAATGCTAAAAATAGCAATTATGTGCATAATACTGTAGGTATAGTTTCATACTTTGGGCTCTTAGCTTAAATATTATTTTTATTCTTATTTTTTTTCTTATTTTTGTCTATTCTGGATAGAGCTGGAACTCATTCTACTAAGTGAAGGATCCCAAGAATGGAAAAACAAGCACCACATGTACTCACCATTAAATTTGTATCAACTGATCAACACTTAAGTGCATATATAGTAACAACATTCATCGGGTGTCGGGCAGATGGGAGGGCTGAGGAGGGGATGGGTATATACACACGTAATGGGTGCAGTGTGCACTGTCTGGGGGATGGACACACTTGGGGCTCTGACTCAGGTGGGGCAAGGGCAATGTGCGTAGCCTGAACATTTGTACCCCCGTAATATGATGAAATAAAAAAATTAAAAACAAACAAACAAACAGACAAACAAAAACCCCAAAATCATCATGTACCTTCTTTGACCACAATGGAATAAAACTAGAAATTAATACCAAGAGGGACTGTGGAAACTATGCAAATACATGAAAATTAAAAAACAGGCTCCCAAATGACCACTGGATTAATGAAGAAATTAAGATGGAAATAAAAAAAGCTTCTTGAAACAAATTAAAATGAAAACACAACATACCAAAATCTAGAGATACAACAAAAGCAGTGCTAGGAGGCAAGTTTATAGTAGTAAATGCCTACATGAAAAAGGTAGAAAGATTACCAATTAACACTCTAACAAACACACCTCGAGAAACTAGAAAAGCAAGAATAAGCCAAGTCCAAAATTAGCAGAAGAAAAGAAAAAGATCAGAGAAGAACTAAATGAAATAGAGACTAAAAATACAACACAAAGGATCAATGAAATAAAAAGTTGGTTCTTTGAAAAGATAAAAAAAATTCATAAAACAATAGCTAGATTAAATAAGAAGAGGGGAGAGCCAAACAAAGTCAGAAATGAAAAAGGAGATATTACAATTGATAACTGCAGAAATTCAAAAGACCATCAGAGACTATCATGAACAACTATATACTGACAAACTGGAAAACCTAGAGAAATAGATAAATTCTTGGTAACATACAACCTACCAAGATTGAATCAGGAAGAAATAGAAAACCTGAACAGACCAATAACAAGTAGAGAGATTGAATCAGTAATAAAAAGTGTTCTAACTCAGAAAAGACCAGGACCAATAATAAGTAGAGAGATTGAATCAGTAATAAAAAGTGTGCTAACACAGAAAAGCCCAGGGCCAATTGTATTCACAACCAAATTCAACCAAATGTACAAAGAAGAACTAATACCAATTGTCCTGAAACTATTCCAAGAAATTGAAGAAGAGGGAATTCTCCGTAACTCATTCTATGAGACCAGCATCACCCTGACAACAAAACCAGACAAGGACACCATGAAAAAAGAAAACTGAAGGCCAATATAGCTGATAATAGACACAAATAGAAACAATATAGACATAAAGTCCTCAACAAAATACTAGCAAACCAAATCCAATAGCACAGCAAAAAGATAATGTACCACAATCAAATGGGATTTATACCAGGAATGAAAGCATGGTCTAACATACATAAATCAATAAACATGATACATCAAATCAATAGAAGGACAGACAAAAATTATGATCATTTCAATAGATGCAGAAAAAGCAGTTGATAAAATTCAACATTCCTTCATGATAATAATTCTCAACAAACTAGGCACAGAAGGAATATATCTCAAAATAATGAAAACCATATATAGAAAACTCACAGTTAACATCATACTGAATGAGGAAATTTTGAAAGCATTTCCTCTAAGAAGTGGAACAAGACAAGGATGCTCACTTTCACCACTCCTGTTCAACACAGTACTAGAAGTCTTAGCCAGAGCAATTTGACAAGAGAAAGAAATAAAAGTCATTCAAATTGGAAAAGAGGCAGTCAAATTGTCCCTCATTGCTAATGATACAATCTTATATTTAGAAAAACCTAAAGACTTCACCAAAAAACCTTACATTTGATAAATGAATTCAGTAAAGTAGGATACAAAGTCAACATACAAAATCCAGTAGTATTTCTATACATCAATAATGATTAAGTTGGAAAAGAGAGAGAAAGTAATCCTATTTACAATAGCTACCAAAACCACTGTGAATATATGTAACCAAGGACATAAAGATCTCAACAAGAAACCTGTAAAAAACTGATGAAAGAAATTGAAGATGACATAAACAAATGGAAAACATCCTATGCTCGTGAATTGAAATAATTAATCTTGTTAAAATGACTATATTGTGCAAAGCAATGTACAGATTCAACGTAATCTCTATGAAAATACCAATGTTATTCTTCACAGAATTAGAAAAACAATCCTAAAATTCATATGGAACCCACAAAGAGACTGAATAGTGAAAGCAATCCTGAGCAAACAAGAACAAAGCTGGAGGCATCACATGACTTGACTTCTAAATATGTCTGAAGACTATATTAACCAAAACAGTATGATATTGGTATAAAAATAGATATATAGACCAATGGAATAGAATAAAGAACCCAGAAATAAATCCACATATTTATACCCAGCTGATCTTTGACAAAACTGACAAGAATTTACACTGAAGAAAGGACACCCTCTTCAACAAATGGTGCTGGGAAAATTGGGTATTCACGTGCAGAAGAATAAAACTGGATCCCTATCTCTCGCCATATATAAAAATCAACTCAAAATGGGTTAAAGACTTAAACTTAAGACCTAAACACTAGAAGAAAACCTAGGAAAAACTCTCCTGGAAATTGGTCTAGGCAAAGAACTTATGATTAAGACTTCAGAAGCACAGCCAAAAATTGAGAAATGGGGCTGGGTGCGGTGGCTCACGCCTGTAATCCTAGCTCTCTGGGAGGCCGAGGCGGGCGGATTGTTTGAGCTCAGGAGTTCAAAACCAGCCTGAGCAAGAGCGAGACCCTGTCTCTACTAAAAATAGAAAGAAATTAATTGGACAACTAAAAATACATAGAAAAAATTAGCCGGGCATGGTGGCGCATGCCTGTAGTCCCAGCTACTCGGGAGGCTGAGGCAGGAGGATCGCTTGAGCCCAGGAGTTTGAGGTTGCTGTGAGCTAGGATGACGCCACGGCACTCTAGCCCAGGCAACACAGTGAGACTCTGTCTCAAAAAAAAAAAAAAAAAAAAGAAAAAAATAGACAAATGGGACTTAATTAAACTACAAAACTTCCACACGGCAAGAGAAATAATCAATGGAGTGAAGAGACAGCCTATTGAATGGGAGAAAATAATTTCAAACTATTCATTCAACAGGGGATTACTGTCCAGAATATGCAAGGAACTCAAACAACTCAACTAGGAATAGAACACAAATAATCTCATTAAAAATGGGAAAAGATTTGAAACTCGGACTTGGGGGGGGGGGCAAGGGCAACATACGTAACATAAACATCTGTACCCCCATGATATGTTGAAATAAAAAAAAATGGGAAAAGGATATGAATAGACATTTCTCAAAGGAAGACATACAAATACACAATTGGTCAACAGGTATATGAAAAAGTGCTTAATGACACTAATCATCAGAGAAATGCAAATCAAAACCACAATGAGATATCATCTTACCCTAATCAGAATGGCTGTAATTAAAAAGATTAAATAAATAGATTTTGGCAAGGATGAGGATGAGGGAACCATTATTACACATGATTGGTTAGAATGTAAACTAGTGTAGCCACTATGGAAAATAGTATGGAGATTTCTCAAAAAACTAAAAATAGAATGACCAGTTTTCCCAGCAATCCCACTACTGGGTATTTACCCAAAAGAAATCAATATATCATGGGATACCTGCACTCACATGTTTATTGTAGCACTTGTTAACAATGGGAAAGATAGGGAATCAACCTAAGTGTTCAACACCTGATGAATGGGTAAAGAAAATGGGACATATTAATGCACTAGAATACTATTTGGCCACAAAAAAAGAAAGAAATCATGTCATTTGACACAACATGAATGAAACTGGAGGTCATCATCTTAAGTGAGAAAAGTCAGGCACAGAAAATATTGCATATTCTCACTTATGTTTGAGAGATAAAAAATTTGGTCACATGGAGGTAGAGAGTGGAAAGATAGATAACAGACACTAGGAAAGGAGATTGGGGAGGGAGGAGGATGAAGTTGTTAGAAGGTATAAACATACAGTAAGATAGAAAGAATACATTCAATGTTTGATAGCAGAGTGGGGTGACTATAATTTACAAAAATACATTTTACTCAGGGGATAGACACCCTAAATACTGACTTGATCACTGTGTGTAATATACATGTAACAAAATTTCACATGTGCCCCGTAAATTTGTACCAATTAAAAAGACCTACTTATTCATTTATTGCCAATGGATATTTGAGTTGTTTCCATTTTGGAACAATAATAAAAAATGATAAAAATAAATTACTCACTTGACTTTTCATCCTCAAAATAAATATGTTTTTCTATTTCTATGCATGCATGTCCTCTCTACCTCAGGGCGAAATTTCTGTCTTTTAGAGTTTGGGTATTACAAAGTTCTCAAAGTTTTTGTACCAATTTAAAATTCTGCAACCAGTGTATTGTTAAAAGCAAAAGGAACTTTCCAAACATCCCCTGAAAGTTTGAGAATTTGAGTCTATAAAACAATCTAGCAATAGACGGATTAACAGAAGAAAAGACATACAAATTTATTAACATGTGAGCTCATATGAGTCATACAAAATGTGAAACTCAAAGAAGAGCTGTATTATTTAAACTTAAATACCCTCTTCACAAGGGAGAGGAATGTGGGGAATGTAGACAATTTTAGAGGAAGAGTAAATAATTTTTTAGGGGAGGTGAATGGCTCAGAAGAACAGACAATAGCATGAGACAAAGTTCATCAAGCTGTAGTCTTCCTGTGCTATGCATCAATTTCCCCTCGTTGATAAGATATCTGGGGAAGAAATTTGCAACAATTGAATATCTTCTGGAGGATTCAGAGTTAGGTAGATGGGGAACTTGAGAGAAAGCTTTTCCCTGCATTTACTGCTCTGTAGGTGCTCTTAGTTTAAGTTCAAAGTGGCACATTTTGGGGATATCTTTTTCTCAGCCCCAGTGGTATCAGTGTCTCAACATTTTTGCCAAGACTTACTAGTATTTGTTTTTATAATTTTAGCCATTTTGATGTGTGGTTAGTTATAGCTCATGCATTTATATGTATTTCTCTGATGACTAATGACATAGAGCACCTTTTCACATTTATTGGCTATTTGGATACATATTTTGTGAACTGTTGATTGAAACATTTTGAATATTGTCATTTTTCTTATTAAATTTGAGGTTTTAAAAAAGTATATTCTGGTTATGAATCTTCTGTAAGAAAAGTAGATAGTAAATACTTTTCCTGAGTCTGTGGTTTGTCTTTTATCTCTGTTAGTGTTTTCTTTTGATAAACAAAAGTTCTTATTTTAACATAGATTCATTTATTTAAATTGATTTAAATTATAAGAGTAAGGAAAGTTTTAATATTTTGTCAATAAGAATGACATTTGCTGTAGGTATAGATACATTTTATCCGTTTAAGGAAATTGCTTTATTCTATTCCTAGTTTGTTAAAAGCTTATGTAAAACATTTGCGTTAAATTTTATAATATTCTGGTTTCATTTTTCATAACACTTTTACCTTATATCTTCATAAGGAATATTATGAGAATAAAATTTCTCCTTTAGTCTATAAATGTGATTACATTATCTAATCATTTTTACATAACACTAAACTGGAATAAACTTCCTATTGTCATAATATATTATTCTTTTTATACATATCGTTGGATTCTATTTGCAAATATTTTGTTTAGAATTTTTACACCTGTTTATGAAAGAGTTTGTTCTATAATTTTTTTTATAATTTTTTTAAGTTTTTGTATTAAGCTTTGACTGGCCTTCTGAAACAGGTGGTAAGTAGTACTTTTTATATTCTCTGGAAGAGATTTTGTAAGATGCAGAAAAATGTAGTGAAGTCATTCTAGGCCTTGATTTTTCTTTGTGGGAAGGTTTTTGATTACATATGGCTTTACTTGGTAGATGCCTGAATTTACATTTTCTATTTCCCTGTATCAGATTTATTAATTTGTGCTTTGTCTATTACATCAAATTGTCAAATTTATTTGGGTCGAGTTGTTCATAATGACCTGTTATCCTTTTATTGTCTGTGAGGTCCATAGTGATGTCTGATTTCTCATTTCTTACAGTGGTGATTTTTGTTTTCTAATTTTTTTCTTGCCAGAGGTTTATCTAATTCTTAGTCTTTTCAAAGAACCACCTTAAATTTTGTTGGTTTTCCAAATTGGTTTTCTACATCATGGATATCTTCTTACTTCATTATTTCTTGTCATCTATACTTTTTAATTCTACTTCTAACTTCTTGAAATGCATGTTTGTATCAGTGATTATAATTCCTTTTATGTTTCTATTACATGCATTGAAAGATATAAAATTTATAAATTTTCTCTTTATAGAAATACTTAGCTACATTATATACATTTTGACATGTTGATACAATATCATTCAGTTCAAAATATGTTATCAATTTCAATGTGATTTTTTTCTTTTACCTGTCAAATATATAAAAGTATGTGCTTAATTTCCAAACATTGAGACTTTCTCATAACTTGTCATCTATTTTTGGCTTAATTCTATTGCATGTAATTTAAACCATATTCTGTATGACTTAAATCATACACAGAATTATTCATGGCCCAGGATATGATCAATTTTGGTAAATGTTCTATATACATTTGAAAATAATGTGTATTATGCTATTCTTGGGTGTAATGTTCTATTTTATTAATTAGATACTATTAATTAATAATGCTATTAATATCTTTATATCCTTACTGATATTTTTTGTCTGATTGTTCTATTAGTTATTAAGAGTAGTTCATCAATATATCCAAGGAAGATTTTAGGCTTATCCATTGCTCCTTTTAGTTCTGATAATTCATGTCTTACATGTGTTGAGAATATGTTATTAGGAACATGCACATTTATAATTATTATTTATCCTGGTACTTTGACCTATTTATCATTATAAAATGACCCTCTTTATTTTTGATATGTTTTGCTTTAAAGTCTAGGCTTTTGGATATTGGTACATCTGTATCATCTTTCTTTTGGTATTTACATAGTATACAGTCACATATTTATGTTATAGTTTACACCATATATACATTTTCATCTTTTTTTCTTGCGTCTTCTGTTCCTTTTATCCATGCTTCTGTATGAATATTTTCAATGGTCATTCTTCCAATTCACTGACTTTCTCTTTTGTTGTTTCTAATCTGCTATACACCTATATATTAAATTCTAACTTTCACATTATCATATGTTTTAGCTTTAAAATATCCACTTGACCATTAGATTATTTTTGTTAAAGATTCCAATCCTATGGTCAGGTTAGCCATCTTTTTATCTACTCTTTTTATCACAAGAAATCAATTGTATGTCTTTTTAAAGGATGTGTATGACAACTCTAGTATGTATATAACCTGTGAGTCTGTTGTTTTTCATTATATTCATTTTGTTTTTCTTCTGGTACTCTTGGACATTTTTAGTGGTTTTTTTTTGATATTGCGTATAAAAAACTGTGGAGATAATTTGAGACTTTAGATGATGTCATAACCTTCTAGCTGACTTTATTTTGATTTCTGACAGTAACACAAAATGAGGGAAGACTGTGAAACATGGGGATTGAGTTGTTTAACACTGGGTATAACATGTTTCGAAGGCTTATCTATTTCAAATTCAGGTACTTTCTAGATAGCCCTAACAGGGTCCTATCCAGAATTCTGTTTTTTGTTTGCTTTTTAACTAGGGATTCTGCTTCTTGACAGGCTCTGAACTACTCTTTTTGTCTCAAGAGCCATATGAATTACTAGATGCTCTGCTCATTTTCCCATCCTCTTAGCTGAAACTTTTTAGTTTTATAGATTCTTAGCCCTAAGCCACAATCAATTCAAGAGAAAAAGCAGAACAGAATGTTGGGTTTATCTTAATGCTCTTTTGATCTCTCTAGGATAAGATTCTATCAAATTTACAAGTTTCTGATTCCATAAACATGTGAGACTGCCAAAAGCTCTTAGTCATTGCTTACGAATCAGTAGATGACTCCAAAATCATTTGACTATTTCAATAGTTGCAGGGAAAAAAAATAGAAAGTTTCAACAGATATTTATGATTAAAAAAACAACAACTCTTAGCTAACTTGGTTTATGAAACAGTTTCCTTACTTGGTGAGTGTTATGTACCAAAAATCTATTTAAATATTATTCTTAATGAAAAACATGTAGTTAGATTCATTTTTTTTTTAAGATTGAGAATAAAACTAGAATGCCCACTATTTTTCCTTCTGTTATACATACTATCAGATATCTTGGACGCTGGTAATAGAAAGAAAAATAAATATACTTATATTCAAAATCACTATCTAAATGGAGAAAATAACCAAATGAAAAGTAAAAGTAATAGAACTAATAAATAGTTCTGTATGGTTCCCAGATTTAAATCTATAAAAATTGATATTTCCTATACCAGCAAAATGAACTAAAAATTGAAACATAAGTCATATTTCACAGCAGCACATAACAGTAAAAAGTACCTAGGAATTAATTTCCTTTATAGTGAATAGGACTTCCGTGGACAAAATATTAACCATTAGCGACAGCAAATAATCTGAATAAATGGAAAACTGTTTACTTTCTTAGATGAGATGATGTAATATTATAAAAAGGCCAATGTATCTACAATAACTCTATAAATCCAATTCAATGTCAAATCAAATTTTAGTTATATTACTGGAGCAGTTTTACAAACATACTTCATACATTCTATTGAAGAATGAAGTCCAGGAGTAGCTGAATGCATCTTAAAAAGGAAAATTAAGAGACGAAACTAGTTCTGCCAGATATTAAGTAACAGTATGAAGCAACGTAAGTACGACAGTGTAGAATTGGCATCAGACCAGACAGGTGGACAACATGGAAGATACGTGACAGCCTACAGATAGAACAATTTGTGTTTGGAACTAAACATAAAATAAACAGGGCATCTTTCTCCAGTCAATAAAAGTAAGACTACTTGTCTAGCAGATGATAATAGGAAAGCTAGTTCACTATATCAGGAAATATAAAGCTGGCTCCTCAACCTTAATAAAAGTGGGCTATAAATGGATTAATTACTCAAATATAAAGACAATTTAGAGATCTAAAAGGAGATTATTTAGGCAAATATCTATGTGAGCTAGAAAAGAACTACTTCTTTAAAAAAAAAAGACTTCCAAAACTCAAACAAAAGAGCAAAAATTGATGAATTCGATTATATTAAAATTAAGGATTTCTATCAGACAAAACTCCATGAATAAAGTTAAGTTTTGAATTAGAGAAAATATATTTTCAATGTCTAAATTAGACAAGATATCAATATCTACGATTTTCAAGGCACTCCTACAAACCACAAGAATTAACAGCAACTTTAATAGAAAAACAGGCAAAGGACATAAACAGGCAACTTATAAAAAAAAAATCAATACCATTAAGCACCTGTTATAATTCACTAGTAATTTGAGAGTTTCAAAATAAAATAATATAAAATATATACTATCATACACATTTTAGGCTGTGAAAATTAGCTTTGTGTTGGCAGCAATACGGGCTATCACAAGTGCCCTGAACACGACTCTTTTGCTCGTGACCTATACACTCCATCTGGAGAGGTACAGTCTTGCCAGAGGTCTACTAAATTCATTAAATATTAATATAGACATATCATGTGACCAAGAAATTCTGCTCCCAGGCATACATCTTTGTAAAAATCTCACATTTGTCCATAAAACACATGCACAAGGATAGTTCATCAAAGACATGGAGAGTAGGTGGCAATCTAGGATTCTTTCATTGAGGAAGTGGAGAGGAATACATGGTAGATGCACTATAGGATATTATGCGGGGTATGTGGGTTGGCCACATGCTTTTGTCAAAGCATAGCCAAGCCTACTTGTTTATGTATTTTCTATGACTGATTTTGTGTTACAATGGCTGAGTTGAGTAGCTGTGACAGAGACCCTATGGCTCACAAAGCCTACAATATTTACTATCTGGTCTTTTCATGAAAATGTTGCCAATGTTTTTATTATTTTTAATCCTGGTGTTTATTTATTTACAGTTGATGTAAATTGTTGAGGATAATTCTCTTACTTTGTTAGAGTGGAGTAAAAGAGGGAGGGGAAAGTAAAAAGCTAACATTTTTTTAAATACAGTGTTGTTGACATTGTACTAAGAGATGTGTAATTATTATTCTTGGACACTCACAACTCCATATTACAAGTGAAGAAATGGAAACACAGCAAGGTTAAGTGCATTTCCCAAATTTAAAGAGCCAGTGTGATGGAAAGAGGATTGGAATTCAACTACTTCCAGAAACCATGATCTTAACCACTAAACTTTATTTCCTTCCTAAGGAAAATGAATGTTGGATAAGAACACATGGCAATAGATTAAATAGCTGTATCATCACCACACAAGTTATACTATGTTCTAACTCTATTTGGGGGTCCAAAAAGAGTTTAACAAAGGGCCCAAAAAGTAACGTTTCCAAAATGTGTCTTACAACAAGCCATTTCTGGCAAAGTAAAAAGATCCTTCTATTCAAATTAAGGACCCTGGGCCTCACCTTTGCAGAAATGGGTACACTGTAGTTTCCTAATTGTGAGCAGGAATGCACTGGAACAAGAGGGCTACTAAGGTGGTTCTCTATTACGCAGAAGAGCATAAAGGAAAGGGATCTTAGCAATGGCTCATTCCAAATCCCTCATTTATGAGATGAGGAAAACAAAGAGGTTAAGAGAATGAATGAAATCTTATTGCTGTAGTGGAAAATCTGGGACAAGAACAAGGTATCCCAGTGTTCATTCTGTTACCCAAGTGG
>NW_012152618.1:1440235-1444373 GCF_000956105.1 Propithecus coquereli | reverse complement strand
TATTCCTAGTTTGTTAAAAGCTTATGTAAAACATTTGCGTTAAATTTTATAATATTCTGGTTTCATTTTTCATAACACTTTTACCTTATATCTTCATAAGGAATATTATGAGAATAAAATTTCTCCTTTAGTCTATAAATGTGATTACATTATCTAATCATTTTTACATAACACTAAACTGGAATAAACTTCCTATTGTCATAATATATTATTCTTTTTATACATATCGTTGGATTCTATTTGCAAATATTTTGTTTAGAATTTTTACACCTGTTTATGAAAGAGTTTGTTCTATAATTTTTTTTATAATTTTTTTAAGTTTTTGTATTAAGCTTTGACTGGCCTTCTGAAACAGGTGGTAAGTAGTACTTTTTATATTCTCTGGAAGAGATTTTGTAAGATGCAGAAAAATGTAGTGAAGTCATTCTAGGCCTTGATTTTTCTTTGTGGGAAGGTTTTTGATTACATATGGCTTTACTTGGTAGATGCCTGAATTTACATTTTCTACTTCCCTGTATCAGATTTATTAATTTGTGCTTTGTCTATTACATCAAATTGTCAAATTTATTTGGGTCGAGTTGTTCATAATGACCTGTTATCCTTTTATTGTCTGTGAGGTCCATAGTGATGTCTGATTTCTCATTTCTTACAGTGGTGATTTTTGTTTTCTAATTTTTTTCTTGCCAGAGGTTTATCTAATTCTTAGTCTTTTCAAAGAACCACCTTAAATTTTGTTGGTTTTCCAAATTGGTTTTCTACATCATGGATATCTTCTTACTTCATTATTTCTTGTCATCTATACTTTTTAATTCTACTTCTAACTTCTTGAAATGCATGTTTGTATCAGTGATTATAATTCCTTTTATGTTTCTATTACATGCATTGAAAGATATAAAATTTATAAATTTTCTCTTTATAGAAATACTTAGCTACATTATATACATTTTGACATGTTGATACAATATCATTCAGTTCAAAATATGTTATCAATTTCAATGTGATTTTTTTCTTTTACCTGTCAAATATATAAAAGTATGTGCTTAATTTCCAAACATTGAGACTTTCTCATAACTTGTCATCTATTTTTGGCTTAATTCTATTGCATGTAATTTAAACCATATTCTGTATGACTTAAATCATACACAGAATTATTCATGGCCCAGGATATGATCAATTTTGGTAAATGTTCTATATACATTTGAAAATAATGTGTATTATGCTATTCTTGGGTGTAATGTTCTATTTTATTAATTAGATACTATTAATTAATAATGCTATTAATATCTTTATATCCTTACTGATATTTTTTGTCTGATTGTTCTATTAGTTATTAAGAGTAGTTCATCAATATATCCAAGGAAGATTTTAGGCTTATCCATTGCTCCTTTTAGTTCTGATAATTCATGTCTTACATGTGTTGAGAATATGTTATTAGGAACATGCACATTTATAATTATTATTTATCCTGGTACTTTGACCTATTTATCATTATAAAATGACCCTCTTTATTTTTGATATGTTTTGCTTTAAAGTCTAGGCTTTTGGATATTGGTACATCTGTATCATCTTTCTTTTGGTATTTACATAGTATACAGTCACATATTTATGTTATAGTTTACACCATATATACATTTTCATCTTTTTTTCTTGCGTCTTCTGTTCCTTTTATCCATGCTTCTGTATGAATATTTTCAATGGTCATTCTTCCAATTCACTGACTTTCTCTTTTGTTGTTTCTAATCTGCTATACACCTATATATTAAATTCTAACTTTCACATTATCATATGTTTTAGCTTTAAAATATCCACTTGACCATTAGATTATTTTTGTTAAAGATTCCAATCCTATGGTCAGGTTAGCCATCTTTTTATCTACTCTTTTTATCACAAGAAATCAATTGTATGTCTTTTTAAAGGATGTGTATGACAACTCTAGTATGTATATAACCTGTGAGTCTGTTGTTTTTCATTATATTCATTTTGTTTTTCTTCTGGTACTCTTGGACATTTTTAGTGGTTTTTTTTTGATATTGCGTATAAAAAACTGTGGAGATAATTTGAGACTTTAGATGATGTCATAACCTTCTAGCTGACTTTATTTTGATTTCTGACAGTCACACAAAATGAGGGAAGACTGTGAAACATGGGGATTGAGTTGTTTAACACTGGGTATAACATGTTTCGAAGGCTTATCTATTTCAAATTCAGGTACTTTCTAGATAGCCCTAACAGGGTCCTATCCAGAATTCTGTTTTTTGTTTGCTTTTTAACTAGGGATTCTGCTTCTTGACAGGCTCTGAACTACTCTTTTTGTCTCAAGAGCCATATGAATTACTAGATGCTCTGCTCATTTTCCCATCCTCTTAGCTGAAACTTTTTAGTTTTATAGATTCTTAGCCCTAAGCCACAATCAATTCAAGAGAAAAAGCAGAACAGAATGTTGGGTTTATCTTAATGCTCTTTTGATCTCTCTAGGATAAGATTCTATCAAATTTACAAGTTTCTGATTCCATAAACATGTGAGACTGCCAAAAGCTCTTAGTCATTGCTTACGAATCAGTAGATGACTCCAAAATCATTTGACTATTTCAATAGTTGCAGGGAAAAAAAATAGAAAGTTTCAACAGATATTTATGATTAAAAAAACAACAACTCTTAGCTAACTTGGTTTATGAAACAGTTTCCTTACTTGGTGAGTGTTATGTACCAAAAATCTATTTAAATATTATTCTTAATGAAAAACATGTAGTTAGATTCATTTTTTTTTTAAGATTGAGAATAAAACTAGAATGCCCACTATTTTTCCTTCTGTTATACATACTATCAGATATCTTGGACGCTGGTAATAGAAAGAAAAATAAATATACTTATATTCAAAATCACTATCTAAATGGAGAAAATAACCAAATGAAAAGTAAAAGTAATAGAACTAATAAATAGTTCTGTATGGTTCCCAGATTTAAATCTATAAAAATTGATATTTCCTATACCAGCAAAATGAACTAAAAATTGAAACATAAGTCATATTTCACAGCAGCACATAACAGTAAAAAGTACCTAGGAATTAATTTCCTTTATAGTGAATAGGACTTCTGTGGACAAAATATTAACCATTAGCGACAGCAAATAATCTGAATAAATGGAAAACTGTTTACTTTCTTAGATGAGATGATGTAATATTATAAAAAGGCCAATGTATCTACAATAACTCTATAAATCCAATTCAATGTCAAATCAAATTTTAGTTATATTACTGGAGCAGTTTTACAAACATACTTCATACATTCTATTGAAGAATGAAGTCCAGGAGTAGCTGAATGCATCTTAAAAAGGAAAATTAAGAGACGAAACTAGTTCTGCCAGATATTAAGTAACAGTATGAAGCAACGTAAGTACGACAGTGTAGAATTGGCATCAGACCAGACAGGTGGACAACATGGAAGATACGTGACAGCCTACAGATAGAACAATTTGTGTTTGGAACTAAACATAAAATAAACAGGGCATCTTTCTCCAGTCAATAAAAGTAAGACTACTTGTCTAGCAGATGATAATAGGAAAGCTAGTTCACTATATCAGGAATATAAAGCTGGCTCCTCAACCTTAATAAAAGTGGGCTATAAATGGATTAATTACTCAAATATAAAGACAATTTAGAGATCTAAAAGGATATTATTTAGGCAAATATCTATGTGAGCTAGAAAAGAACTACTTCTTTAAAAAAAAAAGACTTCCAAAACTCAAACAAAAGAGCAAAAATTGATGAATTCGATTATATTAAAATTAAGGATTTCTATCAGACAAAACTCCATGAATAAAGTTAAGTTTTGAATTAGAGAAAATATATTTTCAATGTCTAAATTAGACAAGATATCAATATCTACGATTTTCAAGGCACTCCTACAAACCACAAGAATTAACAGCAACTTTAATAGAAAAACAGGCAAAGGACATAAACAGGCAACTTATAAAAAAAAAATCAATACCATTAAGCACCTGTTATAATTCACTAGTAATTTGAGAGTTTCAAAATAAAATAATATAAAATATATACTATCATACACATTTTAGGCTGTGAAAATTAGCTTTGTGTTGGCAGCAATACGGGCTATCACAAGTGCCCTGAACACGACTCTTT
>NW_012152618.1:1432200-1438830 GCF_000956105.1 Propithecus coquereli | reverse complement strand
CTTTAGTAGCCTGAAACCAGAAATAGTTTGACATTCAATAAAGGGATATTCAAAATATAAAATGAATCCTATAAATTTATAGGCATTGACAAAGCAACGATAGCTCATATATAATTAGAAATAAATATAGAGGTGGAGTTTATAAATGCTCTACAACAAACCAGGTTCAAAATGGCTTTCCTTGGTATGCCTGCATAGTTCCGTGGCCAGAAAACTCAGCATATTATTCATTCACTTATTTTCCATAATCTTCTTGATAATTTCAATTTGTTTTCACTGCTGAGCTGAACTGATGAATGTTTCTGATGCTTGAATGAGTTGCTAGCATGTAAACATTGGGTAAGGAGATAAAATGTGTGTCACGGGTCATTATATTTTTGTATTTGATATCTACTCTATTCCATTTTATACTTTTCAAGGAAAGCCTCATGAGTAATGCTTCTTTTCAAATTTCTATGTGTCTTAGCCTTTTTGTGCTGTTTTAAAGGAATACCTGAGTCTGGGTTATTTATAAGGAAAAGAGGTTTATTTGGCTCATGGTTCTGCAAGCTGTAGAAGCATGGCACCAATTTCTGCTTCTGATTAAGGTCTTTGGCTGGGTCCACTCATGCCAGAAGTTGATTAGGGGAGCTAGTGTGCATAGAGATCTCATGGTGAGAGAAGAAGCAAGAGAGAGAGGAGAGTTTCAGGCTCTTTTTAACAACCACGCCTTGTGGGAAATAATAGAGCGAGAACTCACTCACTGTCCCCCACGTCATAAGGGAGGGCATTAATCTGTTCATGAGAGATCTGCCCATGACCAAAACACCACCTATTTGGCCCCACCTCTAACACTGTAATCAAATTTCTGCCTTCCTTTCTTTCTTTCTTTCTTTTTTTTTTTTTTGAGACAGGGTCTTGCTCTGTTGCCCAGGCGGGAGTGCAGTGGTACAATCATACCTCACTGAAAACTTGAACTCCTGGGCTGAAGTGATCCTCCCATCTCAGCCTCCCAAAGGACTGGGATTACAGGTGTGAGCCATTGAGCCCAGCCTGAAATCCAATTGCAACATGAGATGGGGGTGGGACAAATAGAGCACCATGCAAATAGATTATTATTATGAAATAACATATTTAGGGTATGACATTAAAGACTGTAAGAAAATGATTTTAAAACTATTATAATAAAATCATCCACCCAGATAATGTTTTAAATTCCTTTTGCATTTTAAAAGTTAAGTTAATTTGCACTTTTTCTATTTACTTTATTTTAAAATTTCGCTCGTTAAGGAGGTAACGGTGATCTCGTGAAAAGACATTATTTCTCTTGGTGGTGACTTCCTCCAACTTCCTTCCCCTGTATTTATCTTCTCTGTGCACATTTTCCACATTGTCCTGGAAATTTGAAGTAGATTCTGGGGGAGAGTTATCATTGTATGTTCTAGTGTGGATAGAGAATTTAAAGGGCAACATCTGAACCTTTCTATATTAGGGATGATTAATCGTTTAGAAAGATACATTGCAACTCTGTGTGTAACAATAAAGAAAAGGGTCATGGTAATTGGTCTAAAAAGTCAGAGCACTAAAATGTAGGCAAAAGGAAAAAACAGAGTAATTTTGCAAGGTAACTAACTTTGTAACTTTGGCGAGAAGCTTATCCCTTGTGGGTATATTTTTTCATCTATAAAATAAAGGAATTGGAATAGAAAAATCTCAGTGACCCCCTTTGGTTGTAGAAGTCTAAGATTCTCAACTGAAAAAAAAAAACAACAACTGAATCATTATTAGAGATGATAGCAGGTGAATTTATACCAGAGAGGAAGTGTCTTTCTGATGGTATTTTCCTTTAATGAGATCCTCAGCATTTTTGTGCAAACTTTCAAGCAAAACTATGTCGAATCTACAACATAACTTGGTTTGTGTGAACTTCTTACCGTTATCTACATAAGGAAAAGAGAGAAAGAAGACAGATTGCTGGTTCTTTATCCAGTCTCTGGGGAGAAATTAAAGAGGGTGCATGGAAGGCATTTTAATTGGTAAGCATAGCCCACAGCTGCAAATCTCAACTTGTCTTCTCTCATCCTCTCGTGTTTAATTTAAGTTTCTCCAAAATAGAAATTTGATATTGGGCATATATGTAGCAGATTGAAAAATGGTCTCCCCAAAGATATCATATCCTAATCCCGGGAAACTGCATATGTTACTTTATTTGGAAAAAAGGGTCTTTGCAGATGTGCTTAAGGATCTTGAGATGGGGAGATGATTCTAGATTATTTGGGTGGGCCCTAAATGCCATCAGAAGTGAGATGTAGGCTAGATTTCACAGACAGAACAGGAAAAGGCAATGTGAAGATAGAGTCAGATATTGGACTGATGGAGCACACGATGAGAAATACCGACATCCACTATTAGCTGGAAGAAACAAGGAACGGATTTTCACTTGGATCCTTCAGAGGGAGCATATGGAGACAGAACAGAGGGATTTGAAGATAGGAATGATGTGGCATAAGACAAGCAATGGTGGAACTCACCAGAACTGGAAGAAACAAGAAACATTCTCTCCTAGACCTCTGGAGAGAGTGAAGCCCAGCTGGCACCTGGATTTCAGCCCAGTGATACTGACTTCAAACTTCTGGTCTCCAGAATTGTAGGAGAATAAGTTTCTGTTGTCTTAAACAATCAAGCTTGTGATGATTTGTTACAACAGCCATGAGACACTAGTACAGTGTAAAAAGAAAACAGTGATTCCAAAAGGTTAGAATGCACATTTCCAATCCCTAAATCTATGCTAGGACTGTCAGAACACCTGGGACTAATTTAAAGGGGAGAGTAAGGATTTGGGCAGAGTGGAATGACCCTTTCTAATTAGAGATGTGCTGTCACTTGTTTTGAAGGGTTCCAGTAGTCCAGAAATCTCTCTGTAGTGCAAATGCCTTCAGGAGCTGCAATCCATAGTGTGGTAGTTTATCAGGGTGGTGGGGATGGAATGTTGCTGGAGACCAGACTGTAAAGCTTTTTTCACTATGTTTTTTAGAAACCAGAGTCTAGCCAAAATTCTTAAAAAAAAAAAAAAAATCACCAGAAAAGAGTTGCTAGATTTCTTTATATGTCTGGGACCATATGAAATGTACACAAATAGATTTACATTTGCAGAATCAGTCTTTCTATTTATTTACAAGCTGCAACAAATAACCTAAGTAAAAACACATAAGTAATTATTTGCCAGTGTGATAGAGGCTGTTAGTCTTTTACCAAAAACAAAAAGAAAACGGATATATTTCTTCTACTTCTGGATATGGATAGATTACATTTCCTTGCTTCAACTGAAATGAGGTGTGACATGTCACTCATGTCACCGAGTTATATGTAATAGAGTATGAGTGAAAGTGTTATTTGTCATTTTGTATATCTTCCCTTGTTTTCTTCTCCTGCTGGGTGCATGCAGATCAGGATGAGAACTTGAAGGATGATGGAGCCAGAGTGGGAAGAGATATAGGTCTCCAAATCACCATTTGGAGGAATACCACGGATGACCAGGAGCACCTGCTTCAGACTATCATATTTTAGGTCTATTTGCTGCTGCACTCCTGCCTGTTCTGTTTAATATAGAAATAGGCATCTATAAAGTATGGTGCTGTTCTAACAATAACAATATGAGACTTTAGTATTTTTTTGGATAACTGGAAGTACAGAAATGGATATCGTACTCTGAAACATTGACAAAATTTGGTCTAATGTTTAGTAAAGCAGTCACCTGTACTAACTTGCATGACAGACTGTGACTGCTTGTAGCTCCAGGAGGAGTGGTTGGAAAGTGTTATAGTATTGACTTCTAATTTCTGCTGCTGGTAAGGCATTACATGTAAAGTGAGGTCAAGCAAGACTTTGCAGATTTGAGGACAGATGTGGATGGGAAAATAGAGCATAGAGATATTCACAGCTAGAAAACCAAGTGCTTCTAATTCCCAAACAGTGGGAGTGAGGCTGCTGCTTCTCTATCCCAACCTGTGTTTCAGATGGCTCTGAGGTAGCTGTCATTAAGGCAAGAATCAGAGAGGCAGAGGTAGGGCAAACTCATAAATATAATTAAGGCATTATTACTAGAAATGTAACTTGATTATGGATAATAACACAAGGAACTGATTGGAAGCACACAGTTAGGAAACCTAGTAAACTTTAGAGGGAATTACATTGCCAGAGATGACAAACCTGGTTTTAAAAAAAATGTATGATTACTCAAGCCTGAAAGCAATCTTTATTTAAGCCTCTGTACTTACACAAGCTCACCTGGAGATACCATGAAAATGCAGATTCCTGGCCTCTATATTTGTACAAGCTCACCTGGAGACATGAAGATGCAGATTGCTGGCCTCTACAGTTAGTGGCATGCGGAAAAATGCTTCCTTTCTGACCCCCAAATATGTCCATGTTCTAATTCCCAACACTGGGAACATGTAATATATAATAATTTATTTTTGATTTCTCCCAAGCCTCTAATATCCAAAAAAAAAAAAAATCTTTTCCTTACACCAGTAGCAACTACATGCACATATAATAATAATCTTAATAAGATTTTTGACAATATGGTATAGTTTATAAATATGAATGCATGTTTAAGAGCTTATTTCTTTTTAAATAGTCTCTTTTAAACCCTTATATAAAGAATCACAAGGAAGACATTGGAAGGAAAGACATATTCTGTCCTGTGTCCCTGTTTTCTCTCTTATCTTGATTAGGGGAATAGATCTTATTTATTAATACTTTTTTCTCCCATTATGGAAATTGCAGCATTCATTGCAAATAATAATGTATCACTAAAGCAACTGAAACTGAAGCAAAATGTATAGTCCATTATGACAGTAATAGTCTGGAGGGGTAATGCAGTCCTGATACAATAAATATCAGGAGATTGTTGTTGTTTTGTATCAAGTTCTCTCTCTATAGCTGGGCTTATGGCCTTGTTTATCTTGTGCCATCTTGCCATTCAATTTACTATGTAGTGATCATCTAATACAACAAAAACCAGAAAATCTTCCACCAAGTAATGCCATGCTATCACCTAGCTCTTCCCAGGGAGAAAACAGGAGCAGAAGAGGTGATTAAAATGAAGTAGCATTGTTATATACTGGATGATTGTGAATACACAGAATTTTTTTTAAGCTACATTGTGCGACTAGCAGCACAAAACCTTGGGCTTTGCCCAGCAGAATGATTTACATATGTGACTCACTTTCCTGAGTGGTGTGTCCTAATTTCTCTTGCCTGCTTGAAAACAGACTGCCTAAAACAACAAAATGGGATATTAGAGAAAGCAAATCTGAGTCATAATTAAGTAAAGTGAGAAACAACTGAAGAAGCAAACAGATCAATTTCACCCTTACTTTGAATTGCTATTTCACAGAGATGGAAAGGCCTTCTCTTTAATTTGGAGGAGGACTATAAACTGTTTATTCTTTTAAACCAAATCTTCTAGGGCCTTCGGAATTTTGTAACCCATAAGCCATTTACATGCTTTGCCAATCCTATCCAAAACTAGGCCTTTAATCCTTCACTGAGTATTCATTAGCATTATAAATTAGGCTGGCTCTCAATGTAATTGTATTTTAGTCTCTTTTTACTTTGAGAAGTGACTTGAAACAGTTTATAATATAAGGACACACACAGAAGTTAAAAATAAAGACTGAAGGCAAGAAAATATTGAGGAAAGAAAATACAGTAAAATAAATACCAGCACTTTTGAAGTTTTACGAGGAAATGAGGAATGGTCTTTTCCGCCTGGAAAAAGATGCGGAATGAGAGAGGAGTTCGGAGATCTTGGGAACAAACAGGCTTTGGTTTGAAAGCATCTGAAACCAGCTTGTTTTTAGATAAACCACTAGTAATGTTTACACATTTTCTTTACTTTCTCTGTGCTCTCTTAGTATTTAACTAACTCTTTTAATGAATATATCCACCATGACTAGGCTCAGACATGATGAACCAAGAGGATAGCCATGGCGATAGAAGTTGGAAATGTCTAGACATCTCTCTCTTCCTATCTACAGAGCCTATTTTCAGATTTAAATCCACAATTTGATCCAGCAATCCCACTATTGGGTATTTACCCAAAGGAAAAAAAAAAGCCATTTTTTCAAAAAGACACTTGCACTCAGATATTTATTGTTGCACAATTCATAATAGCAAAGATGTGGAATCAACCCAAGTACCCATCAGTTCATGAGTGGATTAATAAAATGTGGTATGTGTATACCATGGAGTTCTACTCAGCCACAGAAAACGATGGTGCTCTAGCACCTCTTGTATTATCCTGGATAGAACTGGAGCCCATTTTACTAAGTGAAGCATCATAAGAATGGAAAAATAAGCACCACATGTACTCACTATTAAATCGGAACTAATGAATCAACACTCATGTGCACAAATGAAAGTAAAACTCAGCGGAAATCAAGCAGGTGGGAGCGGGGAGGAGGGGAAGGGCAAAATCACACCTAACGGGTACAATGCACACTGTCTGGGTGATGGGCCCAGTTATAACTTTGACTCAAACTGTACAAAGGTACTTAATACAGCCAAAACATTTGTACCCCTGTAATATTCTGATATAAAAATAAATAAATAAATCCACAAGGTCTGGATTCCCGTATGTTGCAA
>NW_012152618.1:1428401-1431065 GCF_000956105.1 Propithecus coquereli | reverse complement strand
GTACTTTCTTATTATATTGGCTCTTTACATAATTATTTATCCAAAATCCATTTGGGTGAATATTCTTTCTTTAGATCCCCTAAAATAGCTGCATTAAAATGTAACACCCCAGTATATCCAGAGCCTCTATAAGGTGAATATAAGTAAAATCAATTTAAAAGGTAATTACTATAATTTCACAGTGGAGACTGTGTCAAGTTTTATTTTTTTAAGACTATAAATGTTGGAGGGATCATATCATTATTTATCGAGGGTCCAGCTATTATGCTTTTGAAATAGCACAGATTTTATGACAATATTATACCAAAGGTATCTAAAAAGAAAACCAAAATTTTTGTCAGAGTTGATACTGTCATCAACAGGTATCCTATAAATTCAGTTAATTTCCCCCAAAGGTAGTGAGCAGTGGGATACTAATTTCATGCTAATTTTGACTTTGATTCCTTTATACCATTAATTTATTCATCAGCAGTGACATGCCCTGAACTTCACAGTAAAGACAAAGATCTCTAGAGATTGAGTTAATTAGGTCAACAGAAAGGAGAGTTTGTAAAACTCAGTTTTAGATGGTGAAAAACTCATAATTAACCCTACTTATTTTAAAGATAATAGTTTGTTTTTTTTTTTTTTTTTACTTTGTAGGATAATTGCATAATACATTATTGCAAAACTCCTGCTTCTTTGCAAAATCTTCCCAGTGAAGGGGAATATTAAAGAAGTTGCCATCATTGGCCCTGGTAAACAAAATTTTTCTTTTGTTACCTTTTCCTCCAGTGGACAATATATGATTTGTGAGTGGGCTTCAAGTGTGAAAGGTTTGAGTATAGCTGTGTTTATGTGTGTGTGTGTGTGTTTGTGTGTGTTTAGTAAAGAATTTAACATTGTCCAAGAAGGGTATGGCCTTTTTCCTTGACTTCTGGGAGGTAATCTCTAAGCCCTTGGAACATCGTCTCTGGTATGAGTGTAACAATGTGATTTAGGGTGGGCACTGGCTGTGCCAGGTATTCTAACAATGTGATCTAGGATGGGAACCGTGGGTCACACAGTAACAGCTTGACTTCTATAGGGACTGGACACTGAGATCAGCCATGTGGGTAGTAAATTGTGCCAGCAAGGACTTTGGACACCCAAGGCTTGGGTGAGCTTCCCTGGTTGGCAGTACGCTGTGCTTATTACCATGCTCTGATGGAACACTGGCCACGAGTCCACTTAGAGAGGACAATTGGCAACTCTGCATTTGGATCCTTCCTGGCTCTGCTGTATGTGCCTGTTCCTTTGGCTGTTTTTGATCAGTATGCTGTAGCTCTAGTATACTGCAGCCATGGGTATAACAGCTTTATGGAGCCATTCATTATTCACCAAAAGCTGTATCCAAGGATCCATAATTTCATTCTTAAAATAATCTATGGTTTGGGCTGGAATAGGAATTATTGAAGCACTCCCATACCTATCTCAGGAGGAGTGTCATAAAATAAAGATTAAGAGTATTGACTTTAAGAATTCACTAAAATTCTTGAGCTTTGTGACTTTCCCAGCTTCATATTGTAGTTTTTTTGCTGATTATCCAGGAAGGGGGTTGAAAGGAGCCAAAGGCAGCACATCTAACTCTGCAACTAGTCCTGAGAGAGCACAGATACTTGGAGGAGAAGTAGGGTGGTTGAGTCCTTGGCCTTGCCGGAAAAGTAGGTATTGGAGCACAAAACAATTGCTGAGACTTGACTTTGATTCTTAAGTCTGGGAACAATTGGGAGGACTGCTCAAAAGAAGTTCTGTGGCAAAAACACTGAACTTGCATGAACACTGTGAGTTTTAATGTCCAGGAAAAAATTGCAAAATGACAAAGGTTTGTCTTTGGTATCAATCAACATCCTATGTGTATTCTCATTCCCTACTTTCTGTGATCCAGCTCAAGGTGTCTAGGCATGCACGTGGCTCGTAGGACACTACATACCAGATCTGCCACTCTCTAGTGGCATCACACCATATCATGAACATTATTCTCACGTGTATCCAAAGCACATTATAGCTTTTCAGGAAATTTAAACTTAATTGTTAATTAGATACAGATTAGTATGCTCTTCCCTTATGGAGATTTATATTTAGAGAACTGCAATGCCTTCAATTGAAAAGCAACCCTTGAGATCGCAGACAATGTAATCTTCAGGCAGATGAAAAGAGACACATTTGGTGTTTATGCTGTTAAATATTAAAGATCATACAAATGTTCTTCTCCTTCTGGGTACAGGGTAGGTTTGTATTTCCTAGCCCTATTGTGGTTAGAACTATGTAACTACTTCTGGTTCAAGATGTGAGTAGAAGAGCAGCATGCCACTTTTTGGCTTGAGAATTTAATCACCAAAATAAAACCATTCAGAACTTTCTGCCTTTGAGGTATTGGCTAGGGTAGATAATGAGAGGTAATGGTACTGTTGTGAGGATAAAATTATCATGGTGTCTATAAAATGGTTAATATACAGTTCAACACATATTAAGTACTTACTAAATATTAGTCATTAATATGTCACAATGTGATATTATAGATACTTTTTGTGGATAAGCTGTCATAAAAATTTATACCACACATCCAGTTATGCATTCAGTATGAATTCATCATTTTCTACTATCAAATAATTATTAATTTTTAAAATATCAATATTGGGGTAA
>NW_012152618.1:1422191-1424521 GCF_000956105.1 Propithecus coquereli | reverse complement strand
TACTCATAGATACAGTCCACATAGACAGAAGCTCTTTGAAATCCCTAGGAATTGTTAAGAATGTAAAGATATTCTGAGGTCACAAAGTTTGGTAACCACTGATCTAGAATGTCCCTTTTTTGTCTATTCACCCATTTGATGCATGCCCTAATGCCTACCAATGCATTCTTATACCTCTTATACATTTGTTCCTTACTGGAATAATATTCCCTCACTTTTGTACCCTAATGAATTATTTTGATCTTCAAAGACTCAACTAAAAGCGTCTCCCCTCAAGTTTCTGCCTTATTTTCTGTTCTAATTATTTGTACAAATTTCTATTATAGGACAGGCTAGATTTAAGGATCCGTCTGATCATGTCTGATGCTCCACTAGACTGTGAGATCTTGAAGGGCAGACATTCTTTTTTAATCATTAATGTATCAGCACCTAGAAAAAGGTCCAGACCATTGTCAACACTCTATAGCAATGTTGCGATTGAAGGTCTGAGTTTTTAGGTTTGCGAACTTCATGCTTTTTTGTTGCTCTGCCATAGAGCACAGCAAGTTAGATGCCAGGAATCGAAGTCCATGGCCAGGCTTCAAAGGGAAACCAATCACAGAAGGAGAAATGCTGTATTCTGGCTGCAGGGATTCTGGAGATCTTCAAAGAATTCCAAAATTTCTCAGGTGCCTGCAATAGGCAACATCCACTTTCTATTGACAACTTTTACTCATGAAATTTCAACAAGCAAGTGTTATCCTGAAATATTCAGACCAGATAATGAAAACAGGAGCTATCCTGAAACACTTAGATCAGTTAATGAAAAGATAACTGCCAACTGGCATTATCTATTGGAAGCAAAGCCGCCTCATGCCACAGAGGCTTTTCCAAAACTTTTCTAATCGGATGAAAGTGGAGACATTTCTCAAGATTAATAAGGGTGTCAAATCATGTCCAGCTGGCAGCCCCAGGGTCTCACCAAGTGTTTAATCACACAACATGTGAGCACCAAAGCAACATTAAGCAGCAGCCTGGGGACTTTGCTTCATGGAAGGCAGTGTCTCTTCCCTGATGCCAAGCCAACTTTTACCTGTCATTACTGACCACTGCCTAAGGCTAAAACTGAGAGCAACTAGCAACCCTTTTCTGCAGAAAGGCTTGTCCAAAAAAAGCAAATATTACTTACACCACAAGCCAATCTGACATCCTCCATGCTGTTCCCATCTGCTTCAGATATTCAGACTGGACAGTTTTCAAATGACAGCAGATGTCCCAGCTAGAAAAAAAATTAATCAGCTGAAAAGCATGTCATTACCTAGCTAATTTTATAGTTCCAGAAGCCAGAAACTGTATTGCTTTTGCTTATTACTTTGATTCCTCAATTTAAAACAGCTCTTTTATAAAAGGAGTGGTATATTTGCTTAGCCACCTAGAGATTATTATATAAAAACATCTTTAAATGTAAGTATCTAGATGAGGATGTTGCATTGAATTTTTGGTCTTCAAGTAAGCTTAGGAGAAAATTCTTCTAATCCATAAAACTCTTGTATGACAAAAGAAGCCAAGGTCAAATGCAATAGACTTTAACTCTTAATTGTTTAGCACAGCTCATGCCTATTGATCAACTGTAGAAGACACCCTCTTTCTGTTTATTTATATTCATCTACTATTAGTCAATGTCTTTCAGTTGTGTTCTTTGTAAAATAAAAGACAACATCAATAAGCAAAGCTGATGTATCCCCTCTCCTTTTCTTCTTGCATTAGGTTGAACAATTTGGGAATACTATAACAGTAGATCCCAAACCTAGCTGAGAGCATATACTAAATAAAAACTGCTTAAAATGGAGCAAATGCTCTTTTGGGCATTGTATTTCCCAATGACCAGTTGTAATAATCTGATGTCAGATGGGCATTGTTGTGTAATTCAGGATAAATTTAAAATAATCTATTGTTTTGCTATCAGCCTGTGGTCTGGGAACCAGCAGGAAAGACCAACATGCATATCATCCAGATAATGAGACCAGATAAGACATATGGAAAAGAGGTCAAGACCATGAAAGGAACTAGCACAGTTCATATCACTTAATAGGTACAAAATAAATAGTTCTAAGTGGCAAATTCTATCAAGCCCACAATATTCTAGGTTTGATAATTTAGGTAAAATATAGTAGAAGGCCCCAAATCTACTTGAGGGCATCCGTAAACAAAAACTGCTTAAAGTCTAGCAAGTGTTCTTTTGGACACTAGGCTAAGGGTCCACCCCCTTGGAGGGATGGCAGGGTTCAGTGATTGGCAGTTCCATCTGTACCCACGGAATGGGGGAGGGGTCATTTTGAACAAAGTGTTCT
>NW_012152618.1:1421172-1422141 GCF_000956105.1 Propithecus coquereli | reverse complement strand
AGTTCTATGGCAGTTCCATAGTATTGGTACTCAAGATGCTTTCAGGGTGTCTACAAGATTGAAGCTGGGCATTATTTGCCCTTCTCCTGTGTTGGCACTTGCACTGATGGTTTGAAAATAATGGTGGTTAAAATTGCCGGTGCCTGAGCACAAATGAAGGCAGCAGCACTTAACTATGCAAGGAGCCATTGTGTCCTCCTCCACACATTTGCAGAAAAAAAGAAGCCAATTTCGTGTAAGAATGTCCTGGCAATGCAGAAAAATTTACTAATTTTATGTAATCTTGATCCTTGAGTACATGTTTTTTAAATATTCTGGATGGCGAAATGGAAAGAACATGTGATGTGCTTGTACTGCAGTGGCATGCCAGGGACAACGGTGTTCATGAGGAAAAGCACTTGTAAGATCAAGTTGCAAGCTGTGCTTGCCGCTATTTTTCATGGAACTCCATTTTAACTTGAAAGAATGACTAACAGACAAACTATAGGTATTCAGCTTTGGTTTGTCATTTTAAGGAAAACAACTGATAAAATTAAAGCTTTGAGCAAAAATGAGGATACTGGAAAATTCGTATCCTCTACTGTGTGCACTTGACAGCTTCTCAGCACTAAAAGAGTTTTCGGATGAGATTAGTGGTGATATTAACAAATGTGATTTTTGGTATTGTATAACGAAAGTGTCAACATTTGGAAGATCTACATAATTCAATATTTTTCCGGTGACCATTGTATGATGTTACAAAATCATTCATAGTAAAAGGTCTTGTCATAGTGCATGAGAGACCAATGGATTTTAATGTAACCAACTATGAAATGTTTATTCACATAGTTACACACTTATTATTGCAACAAACTTTTAAGAAACTGCCACTTGTAGAATTTTTGGGTAATATTAAAGAATAATATCTACAATTAGCTGTAAATGCTATAGATGTTCCTATAATCACATCTATTATAAATGTGAAAAGAT
>NW_012152618.1:1410823-1418852 GCF_000956105.1 Propithecus coquereli | reverse complement strand
CAACCACAAGGACTTCTGCCAACAGCCTGAATGAGCAGCTTGGAAGTGGAGCCTCCAGATAAGAGCCCGGGACAGTTGACACCTTGATTGCAACTCTGTGAGACCGAGAGTAAGGGAACCAGGCAAGACAGTGCAGACTTCTAACCTACAAAATTGTAAAATAATACATTTGTGTTATTTGATTTCTAAATTTGCGGAGATTTGTTACAGCAGCAATAGACTACATATACTACTCTTATAGGAAAAAGCTGTCAGGGAAGATAAACCCTATGTTTCTCTTAAGGATCAAGGTTTCTTTGGGAATTATGCTTTAATTGCCAGATATAAAGGTAATATTGTTTTCTTCTTGGGTACCACTGTGCAGGTTTAGAAAAAGATGGAATGACTATGGGATATTAATGTGGTCAGTGGTTTTGCCTATAATTATGAAATCCCATTTGCAAACAATGTGGCAAGAGGTATTTTGAGATAATAAAACTGTTTAGTATATGCATATAATTTTTTCACAAAAGTTATTATTAAGGTATGATCTCACAGTGAAATTTATGAAACTAGGCTATGCTCTAGCACAAGAAGATTGGATATTAGCTGCAAACTTTTATATTAATATTTCTTTGTGTCAGACACCACAATCCCATTCATCTTCTCTATATGAAAAATTTAAGAAATAGAATTAGGTGTGAAAACTTTAAGTAAGTAAAGTGCCTGGGAGCTATTAGCATGCTCAAAGGCTATTTCTGAGTGGCTAGAGCAGTCTGAGACCCAGTTAGGGACAGAGTGAGAAGGCAGACAGTCTGGTTATAATCCAGGAGCACTTTTTGGCTGGAATAGACTATGTATAGATTTTCAAAGATCTACTTTGTGGATCCTTTTTAAACTATTTTCATGTTTTGTAATGCTTTTCTTTTTTCCTTCCCTCTGGTTATTAATAAATTTTCATTTTGAAAATATCAACCAATTGTGGTGGTAAATAGAAATAAGGAAAAGGAAATTTTATTCTTGCTTATGTTGAAATTTTAAAGGGATAGCTTCATGTCTCTGAAGGTGTGCTCAGTGTATGATCATCAATATACAAGAGCCCCAAAGTTGATGGTTATTTGGAAAATTAAATCTGGACCAAAAGAAATTAGCACCTCCTTTCACATATGCTTTGTCTTAATAGGGCAAGAAGAGTTCTTATGGATGATAAGGTAGACCACTCAAAAAAAAAAAAAAAAAGGCAGGATGGCAGGATGGCAAATATCATTACATGGTCCATTTTTATTTGCATTTTATAATATGTTCATAGGTAAAAACATTAGAGACATCTGGAAAATTTATGCTTCTGATCATAATGGATTAACAGTGTCTGGATTCATCCCCTTCCTTGAACAACTAGAAAAGCAAAGGAAATATAGAGGACAACAATTTTCATACATTGGACTATAGGAAGACTATAATCCCTGAGAGAAGAGAATCACATAAAGTACATGGACCCACTGCTCAAGTTGCTGCAGCACAGGGAAGGGGAAAATGAATAGAGCCTGGTGGTACCCTTGGGTTAAGGAGACAGTTATCATAGTTCAAGGAGGTCTAAGTTGTTAATATTTGTGGGGCAAAGTTCCAGAGAGAAAGGAACAACAAAGAAAAAGAGTCCAGAAATTTGCAGATCATTGGCCAAGTACTAATCTTTGCATACCAGGGAAAGAAGCACCAGAAAGGACTAGACAGAACAACTTTTGGAACTCACATTGGGCTGGCAGTAATTTGCATTACCAACCTAAAGGGAAAAAACATTATAATCCATGGGGCACAGGGTAGAGTCTTCATAAGGGTATCACCTTAATAGCAGAGCTAAATTAACTCTAGAATAAAGGCTACTCTGAACTTAACTGAACAAATCTTATAAGTAAGCTTTGAAAAGATTAAATTTATCACAATTAACTATGTGCCAGAACTTTGTCTAGTGCTATTTAAAGAAATGCTGCAAAATCTAACACTGAACAATATAAAATTTATAATTTCTAGCATCAGTTATAACTTACCAAGCATGTAAAGAAGTAGGAAAATTTGATCTATACCTGGAAAAATTAATTAATAGACTCAGAAATAACCAAGATAAAGGGACCAGGAGACAACAATGGTAAGAGCTATTGCATTGAGTTGATATAATCAAGGAAGTAGAAAAAAAATAAACAAATGAGGAGAAAAATAAATTAAATGGAATTTATGAAGATAAGAAATACATTATGTAAAATAAAACTACAACAACTGTGATGAACAACTCATTAGACACTGCAGATCAGTGAACGTAAAGACATAGAAAGAGAAGCTGTCTCGAATGAAGCTCAGAGAGACAAAAGAGTGAAAGAAAAGTGAACTTAAGTGAACAACCCCAATGAGTTCTGGGACATTAAGCAGGCAATCATTTATGAAATTGAAGTACCAGCATGAGATGGGCCGAGAACATAGTTTTAAAATAATGGTCTCAAATTTACCAAATTTGATGAAAACTATAAAACCACAGATTCAAGAAGCCCAAAAAACCCATGTAGAAAAATAACAACCACAACAAAAAAATTAAGAAACATTATAATCAAGTTTCTAAAAACTAGTAACAAAGAGAACAATTTTAAATGTGGCTCAAGAAAAAGAACATATTACATAAAAGGAACAGAGTTATGAATGACAGCAGATGTCTCATCAGGAACTATGCAAGCCAGAAGAAAATGGGTGAAACTATTAAAGTAGTAAATAAAAAATATTAACAATAATAGTGTATTGTGGCTATACAGCATATGTAGCAGTAAAATATGCAACACAATGGTACAAAAAAATTAGCAAAAAAGGAAAGGGTGCATGGAAGCATGCTACTGTAATATTCCTAAACTATAGGTGAAGTGGTTTAATATGATTTGAATGTGGACTATGATAAATTAAAGATGTACATTGTAAACTCTACTGAAGCTATAAAAAATAAAACAAGAAGATCTAACTAGTAAGTCAATAATAGTGAAGGTGAAACCACAAAAAGTACTCAAGTAATCCAAAAAAAGGCATGGGCAATGAAAAAATAAAGAAAAATGGGACAAATAGAAAACAAATGGCAAAATAATAGATTTAAATTCGACTATGTTAATAATTAAATTAAATTTACATTATTTAAGTGCTCTAATTAAAAACAGAGATTAAAGACTCAATAAGAAAAAAAGTTGCAACTATATGCTAATCTACAAGAAACCCAATTTAAATATAAAGAAAAATGTTGGCGAAAAATGAAGGGCAAATGATATAAGATGCACACACTAATGAAAAGAAAACTTATTAGCTATATTATTATCAGACAAAACATATTTTGGTTGTATTTTCCTCTAATTTGATCTTGGGGTCTCTCTGGAGAGTAGCCATAAACTCTGGCCCTACCCTGTGGGGCTCCAGGATTTAGTCAAGGAATTTCGCAGTGTGCCTTTCTCAGGACACTTCTTTATCCCGGAGGATAGCCTAATGCCTGTGTCTGACCCATGACCAGGTGTCTCTATCATAGGCAATGTATTTGTACTGACAGATGCCCTTGGGGCTCTTGTCCTAGCCACTCTCTGGGAGAGCCCTGACTGGGAGAAGAGTTAGGTTTGGGTGTGTTGGTCAGATGAGACACAGAGGAGGCAACTCAACCAAATGCATGGAAGAGCAGAAGCAGTGTATTACTCACGGGTTCCAGAGAGCAGGGAGCAGCATTCTTGCAGGGCAACAGGAAGGGGGGCACTGTCTGGGACACACATGCTCAACCAATGGGTGGGGAGCAGGAGAAAGAACAAGGGACCAGAGGCCCAAGACTTTATTTGGGTACAGGGAATTATCCAAGTGGGTAATTACCCTTGGGGAGTTCTATTTGGCAGGTTTACAGCAAGCAGGCATGAGCTCCATGGAGTCACGCTAGGATTGAGAAGTGCTTTCTGTGGCATATCTGCTCAGTCCATGCGGGATGTGAGCATTGTGAGGGCAAGACAAGTAGGTTGCATCTAGCTGCCCCATAGGAAGGAGGCAGTTGCTTAAGGCAGATAACTGGATTGACCACCTTGAGGAACTGAGAATGGTAAGTAAAGTCATTCACAGCACAACAGTGTTTTAATCAATGATGGGCTGCATATACAGCAATGGTCTCATAAGATTAAAATATTGTATTTCTACCATACCTTCTCTATCCTTATCTATGGTTAGCTGTATTTAGGCACATAAAGACTTAACCATAGTGTTACAATTGCCCACAGTATTTGGTACAGTAACATGTTTTACAGGTTTGTAACCTAGGAACAATAGGCTGTACCTTACAGCCTAGGTGAGTAATAGGCTATACCATTTAGGTTTGAGTAAGTGCATTCTATGTTGTTTGCATAACAACAAAATCACCTAATGATGAATTTCTCAAAACATATTCCCATCATTAAGTGATGCATGACTGTATTTGTGTATCTAAACGTCTAAACATAGGAAAGGTGATGAGTTGCACTGCAATGTTATGATGGCTATTACACAAATAGGTGATAGGAATTTTTCAGCTCCGTTTTAATCTTATGGGACCACTGTTGTATATGTTGTCCATTGCTGACTGAAACATCTGTATTTTGGATTTTATCAATCATATCATCTATAAATCAGGAGGGTTTATTTCTTTTCCAGGGATTTCGTATTTTATTTATTTTTTCTTTTCTATTACAACTTCCTGTATAAAATAGAATATAATTGGTGAGAGTAGGCATTCTTGTCTCATTCTCAATCAAATGAGAGAAAGTTCTTTATTTCACTATTGATATGTTTGCCATAGATTTCGTGTTAGTTCATCTTTATCAAATTAAGGAAGAACCTTTTTTCCTAATTTGTTAAGAAATTTTATTATGAATGTGCATTGAGTTTTATCAAATACATTTCTGCAATTATTAAAATGATGATATGACTTTTTAAAACTTTTTTATATTAAATTACACTGATTACTTTCCAATGTCAAACCAATCTCATATGAGAGGAAAAGAAAATATGATGATGGGGGAGAAAGAGAAAAAAAGACTAGAGTTAAAGACCTATCTATCTACTTGTCTATCTGTCTATAAGTAAAAACACATAGCGCAAAGTAGAGAGAGGCCATGGAAAAGGCTGTGCTAGAACCAGTCCTAAAACCAGTCCTGTTAGGTTTCACTTATAACTTCGTAATCCTCTTGTAATCAAGGCAGTCCTGCTCTTTGGGATGCACACATATTCATTTCATTTCATCTCATTTTATAATATTTTACTCAACATGTATTTATTGAGTACATACTAATTGCCAAATCCTCTGTTAAATTCATGATTTCTGTCCAAATAGAACTTCCCTCGGAGAAAAGATATAATGCAAATCACATAATCATAAAAGCAAAGGTAAAGTTGCAACGGCGACATGTGCTATATTGAAAGTCACATGGAGCTATTTGAGCCTGTACTGGGCAATTTGCTAGTGTAGAGCTTAGGGAAAGCTTTACAGAGGAGGAGATATTTGACTTAGTATCAGAAGGATGAGCAGGTGGTAACCAAGTCAAGAGAGGAGGGATGAACATTGCAGACATGGGGGGTAGCATATGCAATGACCTGGAGAGGGGGAAACAACAAGAAAAGAGAGGTAATGAAGGAAATCAGTGTGGTTGAATCAGAGAGAACACAGTTGCATGGTCTCAGCTATAGCTGATGAAAAATGTAGGAGCTAGATCATATAAAATCTCATAGACAAAGTCAAGGCATTTTTATGTGCTGAAGTGCAGTGTAAAGCGCTTTGATGAATTTGAATAGAGATGTGTCTTCATCAGATTTATGTTTTAAAAAGATGATTTTGGTTATAACATGGTGTAAAGTTTGTAGGTATTCAAACTTGGTATGTGTAGACAGTGAAGAAGCTATTTCTACAATTGAAGCTACAGAAGATAAAAGTTTACACCAGGTGGTGTGGAAATGGAGAGAACAGGATGGATGCTAGAGGTACATCAAAGGTAAAAGCAAGAGGACTTAGTGGAAGGTTTACACTGATGTGAGTTTCTGGCTTACACAAAAAATGGTTTTTCATGGACACAGGGAACTTTAGAAGAAGTCCATATTTAGAGTGAGGGGTGATGATGGATTTGGTTTTAGACATGTCGAATTGGAGATGCTGATGTCATTTCAAACAAGGCATGTCAAATATGCAGTTCATTAATGTGTCTGATGGTCCAAAGAGAGGTCTGGGCTTGGAATAAAAATAAATCTGAGTCATTTGTGTAAAATTGGTCATTGAAGCTACAGGTGCAGATGAGATCATCTACAGAAATCATTTTGAGTGAGATAAAAAGAAATTATAGGATCTAGACTTAGGGATCTTTAGTATCTAAAGGCCAGTTAGAGAAGTAAGAGACTTAAAAATAGAAAGTGGAGAAATAACCAGAAATGTCAGAAGAAAACCAGAGGAATGTGTTACCATAAGCCAATTGGGGCATATTCGAAGTGTCGAATGATGACAAAAAGTCAAGTCAGATCATTATAGCTAAAATTTTTAGGCTTTTGCCATGTGTCAGACACTGTTTTAAAAGTTTTATTTTCATTAACTCTCAGTTCTCACCAATGCTTCACATCCAGCAGTCTAAATACAGAGCTTTCATATTTAATCAATACACTAAATTATAGTATGATACTCCTAGTGACGTTATCGGTGATCTTTGCTAGAGCTCTTTAAGTAGGGGTGATGAATTTTTTTCTTTTCTTATTTTTTTTTTGTTGTTTCAAAATATTAAGGGGGTACAAATGTTTTAGGTTTCATGGATTGCTTTTGCTTGAGTCAGGGCTATAAGTGTGCCTGGGGTGATGAATTTAAAAGCCCATTTTGATGGGTTAAAACGTGATTTAGAGGCAAAAACATTGAGACAAGCAATACAGACAACTCTTGTGAAGAATGACTGTAAAAGAGTTGAGAAGATGAGTAATAGATATTGGAATATGAGATCTTATTATTCACTTGCTTGTTGAAATTGTTTAAAGCGAGTGGGCCTTACCAAGGTCATTAATCACTTCGCGTTCTCTCTCCTTCCCACAAGATTTACCCTGAGGAACTAGAAAAGAAAAAGAAAAACAGGGAACATGTCAGAAATATATGGTGTGTGTGAGTGTGTATGTGTGTATATTTTGAGAGACAGAAAGAGAGAAATTATATAAATAGATCCATATGCATGTATTTGTATACGTATTTATACGGTGGTGGCTCTGTCTTAGGGCAGGAGTCAACCCAGCACTTCTGGGTTGTATAAGATACGGGAATTTGGGGAAGCATTTGTTTCTCCTCTGACCCTACCCTGGGACACATAGTGCTCTCCTCCACATTTTGCGCTGAAAACCTCTTTCCCAGGTGTTCTCAGGAATAAAGTCAGCATAGTGCAGAAGTCCTCATTTTCCCATTGTGAAAATCAGAAAAACTAGAAAACCAATAGGCAACAACTGCCTGTGGGCAGTTCTTTCCAATTCTCTCCCTCTCTAAACTGGAGAATTTTAACCTAGCCTGGGCTACTTGGCTTGTGGTTTAGGACCAGCAGCATAAGTGTCGTCTGGTAGATTGTTTGAAATGCAGACTCTCAGGCCTTTCCCAGGGCCCCTGAAGTATGATCTGCATTTTATCTTGATGTCATTGGGAGTTATTTGCCCATCAGGAAGCACAAATCTAAGGAATAATCTTGCTGTTGCTGCTTCTCCCTGGGGGAAAAAGGGTGAAAATTGGACATAAGGCGTTGTTTTTAGGGATGATAAGTGGTTTTCTGGTAGACAAAGCTCATCTGTATTTAGTGCAGTAGGTAGGTATATACGGTCACCCTCAGGCCCATCTGTCTCACACACATGCTTGAAAGAATAGCTCTCATATTTTCTTGTTCCAAATTTGCTCACATCTTTAATACGTTTATAAAGATAATTTTAAGTTGCTGGTCTCTTTGCTGCTTCTAAAAAAACACAGTAAATCATTCCCTATTCTGCAGATATATTTCTCCTAATATAAAATGTGCTCATGGGTCAA
>NW_012152618.1:1386008-1410038 GCF_000956105.1 Propithecus coquereli | reverse complement strand
GATTTGTCAGGGAACTTAAGAAGATTATTATAGAATGTCCTAGAAGTGTGTGTGTATGTAGAAGAATTAGTACAATTACCATGACTTTTATGCAGTGGTGGTAAATATGACAGTGTGGTTTTGGCTCACAAAAGGCAAATTGATGAATATAATGAATTCCAGAAACTGACTGATGACATGTATGCATATAGTTGTATTGAGTAGTAAAAAATAACTTATATGGAAAAATGTTCACATTGTTAAAACTGGATTTCTACCTTATGCTATTTAGAACAATCATCCTCAGGTAGATTTAGGCATAAATGTAAAAAATATAACAAACACTGGAAAAAATTATAAGTTAATACTTTCAGATTTTAGGATATGAACGTTGTCTTAAAGCATGAAAAGACAAGGAGTGCAATGCGCACTACCCGAAGGATGGACATATTTGAAACACGGACTTCGGGGGGGGGAACCAAGGCCAAGGGCAACACACGTAACCTAAACATCTGTACACCCATAACTTGCTGAAATAAAAAAAAAAATAAATAAAATAAAATAAACACTGTATTAATAAAGAGTAAACATTTTATAGTGAAAAAAAGATAATTTTCTATAAAAGAGAAAAATTATTTAACTTATCAAAATTAATCACTTTTTGTCATCAAAGGTTAATTTTGAAATTAAATAAATTTCAAAGGTAAGTGACAAATAAAAATATATTCAAAACACAAAAAATTAAATTAGTATTAACAAAATATCAGCACAAATAACCTAATGTAAAATTGGCAAAAGATATGAAGAGATATTTCACTAAAAATATACATTCATAAATATATGGAGAGAAGCTCAAGATTATTGGTCATGAGGAAAATGCAATTTATGACCATAGTTAAATAGCATTTTTTAGTCATTCTGTTGACAAAATGAGAAATTCTGTCATACCAAGTATAGGATAAGATGTGGATCCACAGATCTTATATGCATTGCTAGTGGGAAAGTAAATATTAATAGACGCAGCCAGCGTGAAAACATTTTGATATTGCCACCTGAAGTCAGGATGCACATATGCTATGACACAGCCATTCTATATCTTGGGTACACATCCAAGGGAAGCTCTTTCATATGCTAACAGGAGACATGCATAAGAATATTGATAGAAATGTTTTCATAATGGCAAGAACCTATAAATAACTAAAGTCTTCTAAATGGCAAAATGGAAGAAGAAATATGATAAATTCTTACATTGGAATGTTATACAGGTAGTCAATATAAATAAGCTATAATGAAACACAATAATATGGTAAATCTTAGTTCCATAATATAAGTGGAGGAAACATTGGACTTGAACTCCATTTTAGACCAAATAGACTAACAGACACACACAGAACAGTTCATCTAACAGCAGCAGAATAAACATTCTTCTCAACATTCACATGAAACATTCTCCAGGACTGATCACATGTTAGGCCACAAATCAGTCTTAACAAATTTAAGAAGATTGAAATCATATCAAGTATATTTTCTGACCATGATGGTATGAAACTAGAGATCGACAACAGGAGAAAATAAGGAAAATTCAGAAATATGTGGGAATAAAACAACATGCTCCTGAACAGCCAGTGGGTCAAAGAAGAAAGTAAAAGGGAAATTAAAAAATATCTTGAGACCACAGAAAATGTAACCACAACATACCAAAACTTATGGATGCATCAGAAGCAGGGCTAAGAGGGAAGTTTATAGCAATAAGCACCTACATCAAAAAAGAAATCTCTCAAACAACTTCACACTACACATCAACTAAGCCCAAAGTTAGTAGAATGAAGGAAGTAATAAAGATAAGAGCAGAAATACATGAAATAGAGACTAGAAAAACAACAGGAAAGATCAATGAAACTAAAAGTAGATTTCCAAACCTAAACAAGAAAAAAAAAAAGAGAGAAAACTAAGGAAAAAAAGAGAGAATACTCAAATAATTAAAGTCAGAAATGAAAGAGGAGACATTACAAATGATACCACAGGAATACAAAGGATCATAAGAGACTACTATGGACAATTAAATGCCAACAAATTGAATAACTTAGAAGAAATGAATAAATTCCTAGAAACATACAAACTACCAAGACTCAACATGAAGAAATAGAAAATTTGAACAATCCAAAATGAGTAAGGAGATCAAATCAGTAATAAAAGCTTCTCATCAAAGAAAAAACAAGGGATGATGGCTTCACTGCTGAATTCTACCAAACATTTAAAGGAGAACTGATACCAATCCTTCTCAAACTCTTCAAAAAATTGAAAGGGAGGGGTACTTCCAAATTCTTCTTATAAGACCAGCCTTACCCTGATACCAAAGCAAGACCAGAACATAATAAGAAAAGAAAATTACAGCCCAATATCCGTGATAAACATAGATGCAAAAATCGTCAACAACATAATAGCAAACTGAATTTACCAGTACCTTAAAAGGATCATTCACCAAGATCAAGTGTGATTTATCCCTGGGATGCAAGGATGGTTAAACATAAGTGTTAGGTGGGGATAAGGAGGGAGGGGAGGTGATGGTGCTAGGAGATGCTTTGTCTACAATAGGAGGAACAAATTGACTAGAGGGGGCTTCTAAGAAGGAACAGATGACATGTCAAGGGGAATTCCAGGGACTAAACAGATGTTTTGATTGCGACAATGATCTCCAAGGACTGACCAACCAAAATGAGGTAGAAAGGCCACAAGGTGGAGATATGATCAAGGCCACAAAAGAAGGTCTTTGGAGTATGCATACAGTTGAGGTAACAATTTAAGATATATTTTAAAGACTTCTGTTCACTTAAAAATATGCTATAATAAAAATAAGTAGAAGAAATAAGTTCTATTGGCTTGGCTGGAATAGCTGAAGCCCTCATTTCTTTTAGTTGTTTATTTGTCAACACAGATTGGCATTTAATAGACCTTCTTTGATCATTAAAAATAGAAAATGATTCAGAAAATGAATCTATTTCATTTTCCAAGTGTATTAACTTTTTAATAGGATTCAGAAACTGATGGCTGGGTTGGTCTTTCTTTTATAATTAATTGTTTTCTACCATCTTGGTCTGAGCACACTGCAGAAAGCAGGGTTAAAGAGATTTCATTTCATACTTCATATCTTAAATTCTGATTTCCAGTTCCTCTCTTCATTTCAAGGGAGCTCTTAGCTGAAGCTCCTTTTAAGGCAGTAGGACTAACATGCATATCTCAACCTGGAGAGTTAAGAAACTCAGATTCCTCAATCCTCAACTTAGACCACTGACTCAGAAATTCTAGGGAAAGAGCTGCATTTTAAACCAAACTCCCAGGTGACTTTGACGTGTGGGGGCCACATTCCACATTCTGGAGAGGACAGCTCAAAGGCAATAACGATATAATAAGATATAATAATTTTGATATTTCAAAATAAAGAACAAAAGTCCATTATTTAAATTTAGAATTATTTAAATAGTTGATCTTATAAAGAGACTGAAACTTTCCATTCCTCCCTTTCTTTCTGTGTATTTCTTCTCTCTTCACTTCCACTCCAGCATGCCCTCCTGACCACCTCTCCTTTGCACTTTCTGCTCTCTGTAATCATTCATCCCATACTGGTGTTCCCCAGGAATTCATCCTTGATTTGTAGATTTTTACCACTATTTTGGACAATTCCATTATTTCTTTGTTGAACTGCTGCTCAGAGGCTAGACTCAAATTTTTATCTCATGCTCGGACCTCTTTTCTGAATTTTGGATGCTCAGCTCTAGTTAGCTCTCTTATGTTGAATTTGAGTGACTCCAAAGATCTCAAAGCCAACATGTCCAAAGTTGAAATTAATGTTGCCCCACCAACAAAAAAATCTGCTCCTCCTTCTGAATTCTCTATTTCAGCTTTATTATTATTTTTTGTTTTATTTTATTTTCATAAACAGGGCCACTGAGAAGTATTTGTTTTAATTTCTGCACTGCAATGCATCCATTTGCCCATGCAAGATTCTGAGAAGTTATCCTTTTCAGAAAAAATCCTTTCAACTCTCGTTCTTAAAAAATTTGTATTGTTTCCGTAGATTCTATCACATCTGGGCCCAAAGAGACATAATTTCTAACTGGTATTACTATAGTGGCTTTTGTTTGGAAAAGCTTTTTTTAGTATTATTTTCCTCAAAATCGTTCTCTATACTGCAGCCACATTGATTTTCTGAAGTGCAATTCTGAGCACTCACTCCCTTGCTTAAAACTCCTTAACAGTCCCCCATTGCTGCCAGGATGATACAAACCCCTCGGCATGATGTACATGCCCTACTTACTGTGTCCCTGTCTGGTCTCATTTCTCACCATTTTGCCTGTGACACTCTGGCCACGCAAAATTCCTCTAGGGTCATATCCAGGAGGTACCATCCTTTTAGAACTTTGCATATTCTGTTCTCTTTGATGTGACTATCCTTATCCGCTTCTTCAGCTGGAGAACACCTACTAAGCTTTCAATATTCATTTCCAAGAAACTCACTCTAATTCTACTTGTCCCCACAACTTCCCCATGTTGTCCCCTCTCACTGAATCTGATTTAAATGATGTGGGGAGTCAGTGTGAGGATTTGAGGGATGATCAAGAAAAAAGATATGTCCAGAAGGTGGCAGCAGCAGGCACCAGCTTTATCCTGGTAAGTTGCATACAAGGAAAGTACCTCACCGCAGTGAGATGTCTAGATGCTTAAGGTGTGGGAGCCACCATCTAGAAGGGGAGGAGAGCAAGGGTACCCCCAGGGGAGAGGGGGAGCAAGGGGGGATTTATGCACCAAGGTGATGTCGCTCAGCAGCCAGGCAGGGCATCTCTGGATCAGAAAGCTCCGGAAGGGAAAAGCAGCTTGAAGCTTTTTATAGCCCCGTGGTCTTACCATATCTAGGGTAGCAGACATTGGGTGCAATTACGTGGCATTTGTGAAGCAGGAGGATTCTAAATGCCTAAAAATTTACTTAGTCGAGTGATGTTTAAAACAATTGGATGTGTAAAAATTTGAGTTTGGTGCTGGTGGGCTTTTGAGCTAATGGATCTCAGGCTGCTGTGAAGAAACCAACAATCTAGTGGCCAATATACAGGGGCCATCTTTGATTTATTTATACGAAAGATGCTTTTATAATGGTGACACCTTTGTCATACTGCGCTATGATTACATTTTACCTGTTTGTGTCTCCCATGACCTGAGTTCCTTGAGAGGAGAGGCGAGTTTTCATTATTTCTAATATGGACTTCATAGGATCTAGGATAGCATTTGAAATAGAGTGGAACACTAATAAATGTCACTTTCATGAATAATTCCATATTTTATTGAATTCATCCAGAGATAATCATCCAACTGGGTGCCACAAGAAAGTCTCATCTCCACAGAGACATGATTTAGACAAGTTTAATATTCATATTCCTGCAGGACATAGGCAGTCATTGAATTTCAAGCCCAGAAATCTTTAGATTTGAGATAATTTATTTTCTAAAATACAACTCACTTCTAGAAAAATCACATTAAACTCAGAATATATGCCGATAGGCCCAGGTCATTTTATTTAGATTTCAATCTTGTTATGTTCCTGGAGAGAGTTTTTAGTCATTTGTAGCTACTTGTCTCAAAGCCTGTAGGTCCAGAGAACAGGCCGCCTGAAGGCTAAGTGGTTCTATGAGCAGTGGCCTGGCCTGTTGATTACTTCAGGGTATGATGCTGCCTAGCTAAGCAGTTCCTTAAAGTAGGAGGGTCTAATAAGCCTCAGAGGCCAGGGAGATCGAAAGGAAGTATAAAGCTGGAAGAAAATTCTATTGCCTGCACAGGGTGACCAGAGTCAATGAAGGGGACAGTTGGTTTACATATGGGTAAGAATCCAAACAAGAGCTGGGCCGTAAATAGAGAGAAGAAATCTTAATTAGCAAAGCTAATGCAATTGGATTAAATAATAAGTGGAAATTGTTGGCTCAACTCACAGGCCAATACCTGAGCAGTATGGAAGTAGTGAAAGTTTCAGAGGTGGTTTGATTAAGGCTTCAGCTCATATCTCTGATTCAATGGGATCTTCTCTTGTCCTTGTGCCATCTTTTCCTCATCCATAATAAAATAGTTGTAGTGGTTCCTGGGTTCACTACTACACATCACACTATCCCCAAGGAGAGTGAAGAGATGCCCAGGAGAAGCCTTGAAATTCACTCACTGGATTAATTTAGGTCATAAAGCAAACCCTAAACTTACTTTTTTGTCCAGGGGATTGGATCATTCTATTTGGCCTAACCTAGGTCATGAGCTTCACATGAAAAAAAGAAAAAAAAAAAAATATATATATCTTCTACCTTGTGAAATTCTTTATGAAAATCTGGGGTTGTTGGGGTGGTGAGAGGGAAGGAACAGGGGAAGGCAAGTCACAGAGCCTACAGAAGATATGGCAAGGAGAATCCTTGGAGCAACTCAAGCAAACTCACCAAAATTTTGTACAGTAAATATTTTTAGTTGACCTTCAATTTGTTTGTTTACTTCTTAATAGGATTTTAAATAACGTTGTTCTCCAAAGAAATTTATACAATATTTTATCTTGTTTACTGTGTTCATTTTCTAAGCATGCTGCCTTCTATGAATTAAGTTAAATTATGAGTTCAGTTTCAGCTAAGATTTTAAATGTGTGTTGTCTCAACAAACAAGACCTGGCTTTATTTGACATGCTGATACGATATCCAAAGAAGGACGCATGGAGTATAAATGTGAACTGCCATCCAGATAGCGGCATGGCTAGCTCATTTCCAAACTTTAGTTTTCGGTTTAAATGTTCTTTTTTCTGAGAGGTGTTTGCTAATCATTCCAGGGAAGACGAACCCCCTTCTGTTATTCTGTGTTTCAGTTGTTTATTTATAAGTTCATACCACTTATCAGTCTTTTTTTTCTGGATCACAAAGTAGGCATTTCATTCTTTCCTTCCTTCATTCCATCTTCTCCTAGAGTGTAAGTTCTATCTGTCTTATCTCTGGGCACATTTCCAGTAGGGCTCAGCACAGGGCCCACTCCATACTCATTAATATTTGTTAAGTGAGCCTATTGCATTACCATTTCACACTTTATTATTGCGTGTCCTTCATGACCACGGCTATGTAGCTAGTGGACCAAGACTCAATTGCATGGGCCATGTTGTACAACAGAGGAAAGCTAACATGATGCACAGAGCTGGGACCCTAAAAGTGTGGTCCTCTTTGCATTTCGTTTTAACCAACTGAGTCAACCCTCACTGACATTTATAACTGTCAGCCTCTGAATAATGCAAAGAGTTTCCCCCAGGGGGAAAGTCTTGTGTGAGAATGGAATATGCAAAATAACTCACCTACAGTGTTAACAATGTATAAAAAGAAATCATCTCAGTAATTGGAAGTTCATGTTTGAATATTAGACACCTGTTTATTTTCTGAGCTAAATGTCAAGAAAAAAACCACAATTATTTTATAATCTGAAGATAGGGAATATAACCAAGATTTGACAATCTCACTCTGATTTTTCTATTCTTTCTCAGTTGTATCACATTTTATTTCACCATTTACCTGGAACAAGAAAATGTGAAATTGCTTTCAACATTTTCCTGATCTTATTCAGCAGATGAGTACTGAGGGAAAAATGGGACCTAGTTTTCTAAGTGAAATGAGCTTATTGTAGCTATTTGTATTATGGAAGTTCTTTATAAGAGGATGTGTCACCCTTTATTGGATGAAAATGAGCTTCGTGAGTAATGTGCAAATCCGAAAAAGATTAATACCAACAGAGGCAGCTTGAATCTATCTGTTTTCCATTAATTTTGAGATTTTGGGATAGTAGAAAAGAAAAATTTCATTTTGAAATATTAATATCTCTTCTTTCTCATAATGGGAGAAGAAAACTAAATTTTCTGCATGTAAGAATATAAATTTGACAGAAGTAAAATATTGGAAGGTAAATGAGCTAATAATAAAGTATCATAGTTATTCTACCTGAAAGAAATAAGACTATGAAATGAGAATACTCCTCACACAATAAACTAAGAAAGAGAATAAAAGCAACGGTTTTCTCTAATAATTCTAACATGAGTTATATAAACTATTAATAGTTAGGGCCTGAATATGTAATTGTAATTGTACTCATGAAAAAGTGTCATATCATAAATTCCTTTACCTTTACTCTATCTTATGTCCTTAGAATTTAGTTCTGAAAATACCACAATATTTTATTCATATTAATCAGTGATAGAATAAGCATAAAAATTGTATTTGTATAATGGGTTACATAGATCATAGTCCTGATCTTATTCATCCTCCCAGCCATTGGCAGTATGGACAGTATTAATATTTTCCTTTCATTATATACCAAGATATTGAAAAGCAGGACAAAGACCAGCACAAAATGACCCCAGTCAATCAATGGTAGAGCTAAGACATGAATCTAAGAATTATGATCCTGGAGTCTAGTTTTTTTTCCCTATGACCTAAAGGTGCTACTTTCCATTCTGGATGAAGTCATCTGAGTCAGAAACATCCTGGGATGCCCTGATTCCCCGGTGTCACAATCTGCGTCCCATGGGACATCTCTGTTAGGACTTGATGTCTATTTTGACAATTTTCCTTTCCTACCTTCTGTTGTTCATTGCCTCATCCTCTTGGATGTCATTTGCTGGCCGTCTGGCCATATGTCCTCCAATGGCCATAGATGAGCCCTCGTCACCAGTAGTTGCACACCTTGTTTCCTTCCCTTCTGCACTTGCCACTACGAGTAATCTTTTCATATTTGGCCTTGACAAAAAATAAGTGGTCTACATGATTTCCATTTTTGTATTCCAGAAGCAGTAAGTTGTATCATAGCACATGTAAGAAGGAGGCTTTGTTCTACTACAAGTAGATTGTTAGGTGAAATAGAGAATACCCAGGTAAATTTTAATTTCGGATTAAAAAAACCCCAAAATTGTATAATAAATATTACACAGTATGTACTTACATTAAAATTATATATTCATTGTTTATCTGGCATTTGAATTTATTATTTTTTTTTTTTACTAAATCTGGCAACCTTAACTGGAAGAAGTATGACTCTTTCCCAAGTCATCTGAGATTTCATTTAATAGTTTTAGTACAGGAGGATTATACAAATAGGATCAGAACGTGTGCAAAAACCCCTAAGTGAATATTTACAAGTGTTTTACATGTCAAAAAAGATATTTGCTTCCACTCCAGTGACTAAGTCTTTCAGAATTCACTGGGATCACATGGAGATGCAGAGTGCTGCGTGACAGATGGGACATTAGTCTGCTGTACATCACTAAACTGGGAGGTGAGCATGCTGCTGTAGTTGCAAATGTCTGCAATAAAATAAATGACACCTCACTAGATTTCAGATGATCAAATTCATATCATGTTGTATGGCAGCTTTCCTGTTACCATATTAATTTTGAAAATTATTGTGTGCTAAATATTACAATAACATTTGACTTAAATAAAGTCTAAGCAGCATCACTTGAATTTCAGGCTGTTCTACATTAATCCAATACATTCACATGGCACCTATTGTGGTAGGACCTTAGTGAGATAGTGTGGTTGATACAAGGCTGGGTTTGGCAATTGAGGAGTTTGTGAAATCGATGGGACTTTGTTAAGTAAAACGTCAATAAAATACTTGATTAGGTCAGTACCTCTTTTCTCTATTCTTTTTCATTTTTTTTTTGCACTTTCAATTTTGTGTATAAACCTCACCATTTCTGTCTTCCATATCTATAATTTTTATTCTAATACCTAAAAAGTTTAATCACTTCCGTATGATGGTACTTGCATCTCAATTCTATTCTGCGTGTCTTTTACTGTGCACTTCTAGCCATGTCTGCTGTCCCTTGGGCAGTGTCCAGTGAGGCTTCCATTGGGTGATGATTGTTATTTCCTTCCACATACTCAGTCATCAGAGGCGTGCACGAAAGTGACATATTTGCTCAGCTTATCAATTGTTATTATGCTTAATAGATTTGTAACCCATTAAAATCAAAAATACTGTATTTGTGCTTATGTTAATACTACATAAATAATCTTATGATTATCACCAAGAAGATCACTGACGAAGTGAATCCTTGAGGGCATTTGTAGGTGGGAATTAGCAAGTTGTTCCAAAATATGGGAATATGGTCATTTTACTTATTAATATTTACGTTGTTTCCTTAATGGAATATTTAACAGATGAAAGAAAAGGCCACCTTTTACTTGGCTGTTGCAGAATTAATTGCCATCAAACCCCAGAGTTGGAAGACATCTTAATAGAAATTTGAGTTTACAAATGACAGAAGCCAGGGAAGGCTACTCATTATTTATTATTCATCAGGAATAAATCCTTAGCATAAAAGTATTAGTCAGAGTTCTCCAGAGAAACAGAAACAATAGAATGTGTGTATCATTCTGTTTTTTTTTTGAGACAGAGTCTCACTCTTTTGCCCGGGCTAGAGTGAGTGCCATGGCGTCAGCCTAGCTCACAGCAACCTCAAACTCCTGGGCTCAAGTGATCCTTCTGCCTCAGCCTCCCGAGTAGCTGGGATTACAGGCATGCGCCACCATGCCCGGCTAATTTTTTCCATATATATTTTTAGTTGTCTGATTAATTTCTTTCTATTTTTAGTAGAGACGGGGTCTCGCTCTTGCTCAGGCTGGTTTCGAACTCCTGAGCTCAAACAATCCGCCCGCCTCGGCCTCCAAGAGTGCTAGGATTACAGGTGTGAGCCACCGCGCCCAGCCTGTGTATCATTCTTATTTATTTATTCGTTTATTTATAAGGAATCAGATCATAATAAGATTTGTTACGGAAGCTGGCACATCTCAAGATCTGCAGGGTGAGTCAGAAAGCTGGAAATCCAAGAGATCCAATGTTTCAGTTCAAGTCCAAAGGCAGGAGAAAAGCCAATGTCCTGGTCAAAGACCATTAGACTGGAAAAATTCTCTCTTACTTGGAGGAGGGTCAGTCTTTTTGCTCTACTTAGGCCTTCCACTGACTGGATGAAGCACACCTGTATTAGGCAGGACAATGTGCTGTACTTAGTATACTGATTCAAATGTTCATCTTTCCCAAGAACATCCTCAAAGAAACATCCAGAATAATGTTTGATTGAATATCTGGACACACCATGGCCCAGTTAAAGTTGACACACAAAATTAACCATCCTAAGTACCAAAGTCATCCAGAAGTACGGTAAAACTAGACTACTGGGAATCTTTTAACAATTCTCTTCCTTTCACTGTGTGACTTCAGTTATAGCATATTAGAAATATTCAGCTTAATTTTGTAGAATTATACTTTACACACCAAAAGCTAAAACCAAAGCAGACAATGATAGGTCTTGCCAAATTAATCAACTAAAATGCCAAGCGAATTGGCTGTTTGTTTGTTTTTTTTCATTTGTGGGTAGAACAGGCTCTAAGTTAGATAATATTTAGATAAAATTACACATTCAGTCATCTTAATAACAGACTCTAAACTGCATGTAACTAGTACAGTCCAGTTGTTGATACAATGCAATAATTCAAATAACACAAAACATCTTTGTATTCATCATGCTTTTTTTTAATTTTCTGCATTCCATGATGCTTTGAATCATCATCAAACTACCAGTTGATAACGAAATTAGTATGGATAGAAGGAAGCCCAATGCTATTCACTAAAAAAGGAAGAATAACCCTGAAAGCATTTCAGGGATCTTGGAGGTTCCCACTCCCATCTCAGGCCCAGAGTGCCAGGGTCTTGAGAACAGAATAGTTTCAAAGGAGAGGCCCAGGGAGCCTGTGGGACTTCAAGACTCACCGTCCAGAGCTGCCTCAAGTTTCTGCTCCCTGCATTGTGGCACAGTGCTCCTTAGCCTCCCCAGCTTTGGCTCAAGTGTGCCCAGGTGCAGCCTGGGCAACCACTCCAGAAAGCACAGGTGGAACACCGTGGCGGTGTCCACGTGGTACTAACTCTGTAGGCATGCAGAGTGCATGAGCTGTGGAGGCATGGCTGCTTCCACCTAGATTTCAAAGGATGCCTCAGAGAGCCTTGGGGCTCAGGCAGAGAACTGTCACAGGGTTGGGGCCACCACAGAGTGTCCCTGCTAGGGCAAAGCCCAATGGAGCCGCGGGTCTGGGCCACTGCAAGAAGCCCACACTAGGGCAATGTCTAGGATAGTCATGGGAGCAGAGCTACCTGGAAAGCCTAGAACTGAAGAGCCACCAGCATGCTACTTCAAACTGGGAAAGCTGATGGCATGTGACAAAATGCATGAGAGCTGCTCCATGTATTGTACCCAGAGAAGCCATGTGGGTAGGGTTGCCCTGAACCTTAGGGACTTAACCCCTGCCCTAGTGTGTCTAGAAGGCAGGACATGGAGTAAAAGAAGATTATTCTCCAGATATAATGTTGTTTGCCTTGTCAGATTTTAGACGTACTTGGGACCTGTTATGCCTTTCTTCTTTCCTATTTCTTTCTTTTGGAAGGAAAATGTCTATCCTATGCCTATGACAACACTGTATTTTGAAAGCACATAATTTGTTGGATTTCACAGGTTCACAGCCAGAGAGCAGTTTGCCTCAGGATGAATTAATTGTACCTTGAATCTCACCTATATCTGATTTAGATGATATTCAGATGAGACTCTGGACTCTAGATTTTTGAGTTGGTGCTGGGACAAGTTTAGAGTTTTGGGGCTATTGGGGTGGAATTAATGTACTTTTCATGTGAGAAGAACAAGAGTTTCATTGGGGGGTGGGCAAAGGCAGAGTGCTGTGGTTTGAACATGCATGTCTCTCCCAAATTCATAGGTTGGAAGCTCACACCCAAAGCGATAGTATTTAGAGATGGAATCTTTTAAAAGCAAGTGAAGGGAGTGTCCCCCTGCCTTTTGCACTTTTGCCTTCCCTTCTTCCACCATGTGAGGACACAGGGTGTGCCCTTTCTGTCGTGTGAGGACACAGCAGGAAGACACCATCATGCAGGCAGAGAATAAGCCGCTGTCAGAATCTGCTCGTGCCTTCGTCTTGGACTTCTCAGCCTCCATGAATGTGAGAAATAAATGTCCACTGTTTCTATATTACCCAGGCTCAGGTATTTTGTTATAGCAGCAGGACTGGACTAAATCACACAATAAATTACGTATATACAAAACGCATGTATGTATGGGTGCATATTTGCAGTGCACTTTTACATAATTTTCTCCGGTAATTTGAGTCATGTCTATTCTTGAACTGACATAATCTCCTTCCCCGGAATTCCTGGAAACATTGAAATATAGATCCATAATTCTTGAAACAGATACATACAAGGCTTTATATGACATAGAATGATATGTGAATAATATATTTGAACATCGGCCGGGAATCCCTGAATAATATTAACCATCAATATCTATTCGCCTCACCCACAGATTTTGATGCCAAATTCTTTTCTTGTGTGGCTTAAGAAAACTGGGATGCACGTCCTTAATTTAGGTCCTACTACTCACCAATTTTCCCAGATTTTCACTGAATGCATTTACCTCAGTCTTTTCCAACAGTGTAAGTATGAATCTTCCCATAGGCAAGTAATTCTCTGCATTCTGGAACTGTGCCCCAACTCTGCTGTTTAGACAGCAGAAATCTCTTGGACTCTCTCCATCTTTCTCTTTCTTTCTTCCCCGCACTTGCAGTCTCCTCTCTCTCCCTCTCTCTCTCTGCAATATTTACTCTGTTTCCTCTTAGTCATCTTCATACTCTCTTCCTCTTTCCTTTGTGGAATCTGCTGGAGAAAACAAATATGTTTCCCAGAGTTGCAAACATTCCAGACTTTGTACTCCAGACCAAAGACACTTTTCTCAGTTTTTCTGATCTTCTCACACTCTTTCCTCTCTTTCAGTCATACACATACTGACACTCACACATATTTATCACAGAAACACTTACTGATAATTTTCAATTACTTGGGTTTATTAAGACAGCCAAGGAGATACAGATTTTTTGGGTCTTGAAACAAATTTGAGTGTCCTCTATAAAAAATAATTTAAAAATACAAATATAAAACTAAGTACAGAAGAAGTGAATATTTATTTATAACAAAAGAAAGCCCACACCAAATTGCAAATTTTTAAAAGCTACCAAATTCTACAAACACAAAATTCAGAAAATAACATAATAATTAGATTAAATGCCTAGCTCATCTCTGTATTGTTTTCTACATTTCTGGAGTGCATGGATTTTATTGGCCTCTTCATGCGACAATGATTATGTAATTTTAATTTTAGTAGAGAGCATAAAATTATCATTCAGTCTTTAACGTGATTTTTCAATTATTTTTTCACTAGTGAGAGTTTAGAAAAGTTTTACCTTTACAACTCAATATTAGTACTGTCACATTAATTTTCAGGATTGTTGTCAAATTTGGAAAAACACAGGTCAAGTTTCTTTCATACCCAGCAAGAAGTTCCAGGGTATTTCAAGATTCCGTGCAGAGGATAATCTTAAATACCTTTTGAATTATCTACATTCACTAACCAACTTGTCATCAGTATATTCATTATAAAGATATAAATTTTATGCTATTTTCCTCAGTCAGTATTGAAAATTAAATATTTCCATTGTGATCATATGATTCATTCCTCTCCATTAATTAGACTTATGGAATATGTCAAAAGCTTTTTCATTACTTCAGTTCACAAAATATCTCTTTTTTTAATGAATTACTGCTTTTGGTATGACCTGAAAAAGAAATTTTATTGTAATTTGCTTCTTGGTATCAAATCATTTATTAATATTCCATCACTTATTTTGTTACCTTTATTTCATATTACATTTTTCATCAGAATTGTCTTTATTATTTGATAAATTAATCTGAAGATGACTAAAGAAAGTACTTTAAACAGGAGTCTTTAATTTCTTACCTTTTTAATAATTGAAATGTCCTAAAATGTCTTTCTGAATTTCAGTTTATATGGTGTAATTCCAACTTTGCTTAGCTGGATTTCAAAAGTGCTCTTGGTCATTCGAAGGCCTCTTGATATTAGGTAAGAGTAGCAGGGAAAGTCCTAGTGGAAAGAGATTGTGGTATTAGTCAATTGCAGCAAATTATCTTACATTTGCAAATTTTACAAAAATACGTGTGCATGTGAATATACTGCTCCTAAGCTCCTTCCTATGGTTTTAGAATGTTCCTGTAAAATTTGGGACCTGAGCCTAAGCTTGTTGATTCACTATAGTTTCTTTGTGAAAAAAGTAAATGAATCAGGAAATATCTTTCCTTATTTTCCTTTCATATTGACATATATTTTCAGAGTTAAACTTTGTATACTTGTGTGTATTTATATACTTGTGACATTTACAAAATAATGCAACCAAAATCAATTCAGACACACATCTAAACCCTCAACCAATTGCTCATTGCTTTGACTATCAAATACTTATATGTGGTAACAATTATTAAATTTATTTTGTATATTTTAAAAATTGAATATTTTATATTTTATATATTTATAATTTGGTAAGTCTTTATAAATGTTGACCCCCAGTACAAAGTCTTTTCCTCTGTACTCCAGGCTAGGTTAGGTGAACCCAAAGGCAAAACCATGACAACCTACACATGTTTAAACTTTTATATTAATGGGGTTTTTAATTTCTTCCCCTTTCTGTGGGTGATATGTCTTTTATGTGTCTACCTATAGGTTATACGTTCAGCTATATATCAAGCAAAACCCTAGCATTAAACAGGAAACACAAACGAAGTTTCTAGGCTTGAACCAAGACATTTCAGACTCACTGAACATATTTTACATCTTTGAGACACATTTTTTTCTATAATTATTTTCTAAACTACAAACTTTATAAAATGATGCACATTATAAGGGATTTAGACTAAGTTTTCTGCTTAAAAGACAAAAGGTCAACATTATTTGGTTAGTATTTGTCTTATTTGGTTAGTATTTCTCTTACCTCTGTTCTTTAAGATCAGACACTGTTACAACTCCCAATATTATTTTTTTACAGGGCCACTGGGTGATCATGTAAATTTCCTTTTGTTGTAGAATGTCTTACTATGTAGGACTGCCTAGTGAAACGGTATACATTTGACCTATTAACATGGGCTCACTTCCCTTGCTGCCACCTTGCAGAGAAAGATTATATGTATCTGGGGAGTTATGTTGGGGGGTCCCAAGGTCACCCCTGGGTTTGCTGATTCTCTAGGAGGACTCACAGGATCCAGCACAGAGTCACGCTCATGGCTAAGATGGATTACAGGGAAAGGGACACAAAGCAAAATCAGCAAAGAGAAAAGGCACATGGGGCAAATTCTGGAGGAAACCAGGTTTGAGCTTCCAAGAGTCCTTTCCCAGTAGAGTCACAAAGATCATGCTCACGTCCTCAAGCACCAAATTGTGACAGCACATGTGAAATGTTGTCTCTCGGGGAAGCTGGTAGTGCAGGCACCCTCAGCTGAGCCTGTACCAACACTCTTAAAAGGAGACACCTAGACTTGCAGCAAGAAAGCAGTGTTCAGCCCAAACCGTATCGTTTACACTGACAGTTTAGGCACAGTGAGTCGTTCTTGTTAGTTAGAACTTGGGAACCCTCTTGAAGTCCACGTACCCAGACATCAGCCAAGGGCCAACCTTGCCAGCAAAATTTTCTAAACATCGCTGTTTCAGCCTGCCATGTTAACTACTCTCTGCACAGGAGTGCTAGGTATAATCGTATTCCAAGAGCCCACAGAATAAATCAAGAATCTACATCTCAAGATCGGAGGTAAAAGACACTTCACAGATTGGCTTTTCAGGTATATCCTGTTAAAGTAATCTAATTTTCTATTTTCTGTGGAATGCAGGTTGCTATGGTGATAGAATTGAGCAAGTAGGCAATTGCAAACTTCTTGCAAAAGGACACTTTTTCTTGATTACATAAACCTTTGTTTGAAGTAGATTTCAGGTATTATATTGCCTCTTACTGTGCTCTATTTTTCTCATAATACTTATGAAATTTGATGTATTATATTTTATACTTGCTTGTTCATCTGTTTTTGTTGTTGTTAGTGCTGTGTTCACCAGTAACTTGACCTGTGCCTGGCTTATAGTAGACACTCAATAAATATACATGAATTCTGAATGAATGACACCAGACAGCGCCATGAAGGATCACAGTCCTATGTGATGATTAGTTTCTGCCTTCTTGGTGTTATCTTAATAATATTTAATGCATTTTTAGTTTCTTTGTCAAATTGGTATTGACTTAATTTTTGACCACACACTTTTTATGTATTTATTTTTTAATCCATTCTTTTTTTTTTTTTTTTTTTTTTGAGACAGAGTCTCACTGTGTTGCCCGGGCTAGAGTGCCGTGGCGTCAGCCTAGCTCACAGCAACCTCAAACTCCTGGGCTCAAGCGATCCTCCTGCCTCAGCCTCCCGAGTAGCTGGGACTACAGGCATGCGCCACCATGCCCGGCTAATTTTTTCTATATATTTTTAGCTGTCCAATTAATTTCTTTCTATATTTAGTAGAGACAGGGTCTCGCTCTTGCTCAGGCTGGTTTCAAACTCCTGAGCTCAAACAATCCGCCCACCTCGGCCTCCCAGAGAGCTAGGATTACAGGCGTGAGCCACTGCACCCGGCCTTTAATCCATTCTTTTGTTTGAGCCCTCCTACCTCTATATTAAGAACTATGATGACAATTAGTTTATCGTAGTCACCCTTCTTGAAGGCAGGAACCTGTACTCTTCTATGGATCTCTAGGTATGGTGTGTGTGTGTGTGTGTGTATGTGTGTGTGTTAAATATATGAGGACTTTTTGGTTTTTAGTGCTCTATGGGTTTTTGTATTACTGTTTTGAAAACCAAGTCTGTCAATGTTGACTACTATCTTCTCACTTATTATTATATCTCCAGTTTCTAAAAAATTGTCAGGAATGTAGACGACACTCAAGAACATTTTCTAAAGAGATGAATTTGCAAGTATGAGCTAACATAATACCCTAGCCAAAGAAAACTTCTGCCCTTTCCTTCACACTAGTCTGATGTCTAGTCCTAGCTCCGTTCTCAAGGGAGAAGGGGTGTTCCTCGGTTCAAGGACTAATTAAAATAAATTTCAGTGAATGAGATTCTTGTGCCTTGAAAGTTACAGAACCACACTCTCATCATCATCATCATCAATCATCATCATCATCATCATAGCAGCAAATGCTTGAAAGTTCTCACTACATATTAATCACTGTCCTAGACCTTATACAAATGTTACCTTTTTTGGTTCTTACAAAGGTACGATAGGCATGACTTTTAGGTGGATGTGATTTTTATCCCCATTTTGCAGATGAGGAGACTGAGGAAGAAAAAGAGTGTCAATAACTTGCTCAAGATCACACAATACATTTTCAAATCTGCCTTTAGAATCCACATGGCTAATCACACGTCTCTCTACGATCTCTCTGTCAGGATTGTTAACCCAAGCCAATGTTGTCCATCCCCAGTTGAGGCAGCAAGCTCCCCTTCCACCTATGACCTGTGCTCCATGCACCCTTTATTAGATTACCTACTGGGTTCTCAGGCACTGGCACAGCAATAAACCCAGTGATCGTTTAATGTTTATAGTGCTGTTGTTCTTCCTATATAGCTTTTTATGGATGCTGAGGGGAGAAGAGAGAACTGGAAGGAGAATGGAGCAGTCCTAGGTCTATTGTTGGCCGTATTACAACACTGAAAGAGAGGCTTGCATGCACACACACAATGAACTTCATTCCTGACAAGTATTTCCTCATGTGTGGGTTTAAGACCATTTCCTATACAAGCAAGGTCTCCAAAGGGCCTGAGCTCTTAATAGGCTGTTTGCATGCAATGCTAAAACATTTAGATTAAATGCCAAAATATCTAGATTAAAACATGGAAAATCAAAGCACATAATAGCCAATGTGCTCCATTTTTTAAATTTCAAAATAGTTAGAAATTTACATAAAGATATGGAAGAGAAATAAAATAGATTTTTATCCTCGTTTTCAATTTAAAAATGTCTCTACTTTTGCTTGATACAAAGTTATTTTAGGTTCCCTTTATATTTCTGCATTCCATAAAAATAATATTTTCATCTGTGACATCTTAATATGACATTTACAATGGACATAACTGTTACCTTCCCAACTTTCCAATTTTCAGCAGTTATGCATTGAGTGACAGAACAACCAACATTATCTATAGAATGAAGAATTCCCATAAAATATGGTAGGTTTTGGCAACTGTAATAGTTGTGACTGTTACTAAATAAGATAATGCCTATATTTCTCTCCCTTTTCAAAAATAATATTTTACAGTGAATTGGAAGAAAGAAATTTTCTATATGATGAAAACTCAAAACATCAGAGAAAATTACCATTCCCATCAATGTGTGATCATCTTGTCGTATTCATGGACTGGATGGCACTATTTGTAGCCGGCAGAGAACAAAACTCTACCTAATATTTTCTTCTTATAATATAAAATTGTCATTTCAAAATATAAAAGAGGTGGCAAGCTTTGTTTATCTGTGCAGCTTATTAATTCATTCTCTCTCGTCAGTAGAACTATAGGCTGCTCAGGAGACCTCTCTGAAGGTGCTCTATGTCCATGAATAGAACTGAGCATAACAAGATCTTCCAGGTTCCCAACCATTATCCATCCAGAGAGAGAACACCAACATTGTTGTAAAGGAATCATTAGAATTAGGGTGGGTCAGTTGCAATGGGCACATGTCAAGTCAACCAAAAAGCATTTTCAAAATGGAAAACCATTTAAATTGGTGTCATTGAATGTTATTTTCATGATCTAGCTGAATAATGCACACAGGCAAAAAACCTGGTGACTCTCTTTACTATTTCCAAATTCCTTTACTGTTAATATTAGCTGTGGCCACAGGAGGAGCAAAGATTCCTGACTTTAGAGAAAGGCATAGCCTCCTGAATTATGCCCCATCTTCTCTTTGAGAGCCATGAACAACTGCTCTGCAAATCTTGATGATGGCAGTACTGGGCAACAGTGGCTAAGAGGTGGGACTCCTGAGCTGTGGAGACAAGGCTCGGGGACATTCAGCACACAGCTCTCGGTTGCAGTGTGGACTGGTGCTCATGATTTACTGATGGCATCAAATTACAGCGTGCAGTTTCCTTGATGGAAATAGGCACACATTGAATATATTTTGACTGTGATATTGTAAGTTAGAATATTTTTGGTATAAGTAACCCATACGTGTGCCTTCCTTCTTTTATTTGTAATTATACTCCCCTTGTACCATTTGACTGTTGAAAGGTTTTTTAGACGCAAAAGGATAAAGCTGAACACAGCGCAAGCTTCAGCAAGAGACAAACTGGGTTTATTCATGTTCATTGATTTATTAAACAAATATTTATGGCCATCCTACTTTGTGTAAACATTATTTTAGGCATGGAATAGAGAAGAGGATAGAAGAAAGTATTTATGTGTGATTTTTGGAAAATCATTTCACCTGGAGTCCCAGAAGCTGTCTAGGGATTCAAGCCAGGTACAACTTCGCACCACTCTGGAGCCACTAGCTCGGCTTTGTGGAAGACTATGCTGTTACCTGACACCTTTGTTCAGGAACCGCTGCTGGCAGGTACACAGAGCTACCACTAAGATCTGTGTGCTGGTCACTGGGGCTCTGCTTTGTTTCTATCTGACCCCAGTTTGTGTAGCTGCGCCATTTCTCCTGCATTCCCTGCGAGCTGAGACCAGAGTGGGCTTCCTGCGAAGCATCTCGTAAGACTGGGGAGGCTAGATCTGCCTCCAGTTTTCTTTTCCAGCTGTAGGAACTGGGCCCTGGGCAATTTTCCCTGTGTGGTGCTGTGCTGATTTAGGGGAGAATACCATCAAAATGAGACCATTTTTCTTACCCTTTTAATGGGTTTTTATGTAGTTGTGTGGACCACACAGGTGACTTAGGGCTCAATCTGAACCTCTGGGGTTTTCAGCAAGGTGTTCTTGTCTGTCGATAGTTGCTTGTTGAACTTTCTGTGGGGATAGTGAAGTCTGGACCTCCTATTTCACCATCTTGCAGATACTCTCTATATATTCTTTTAAAATATGTAAAATAACTTCTTTTAAAATTTCAAAGTAAGAATTTATGCCTTGTATTAATATCTGAATTAACACCAATTCTCAATTATGTCTTAATTGCTTACGAAGCTTTTATTACTTCTCTTTTGTGATATAATTTTACTGAAGTGGTAGCAAGCTATGTATATTACCTTAAATGCTTCACTATCTTTTAAAAACGAATATACTCAATTCTTCACAATGAACTTTCTTTTTCCCTTTGTCTCCAATATTCCTCCTTAAATAAACACTCTGAGTCCCTTGCTTGCGGGGGTTTTATTCCTAAAGCTATCTAGTATGTGTTTAATATAAGTGAATTATAAAAATTTTACAGTTTTAGGTGAGGATGGAAGATCTCCTATTGTGTATGTAAGTGGACTGTCCCTCACGTCTCCTTTCCACCCTCCCCTTACTGCTCAAGTTGAATTGAGCATCAGGCTTCACATGGCAGGTTCTCTGACAGATTCTTGGCATGGAGAGCTGAGACTATTCGGAAATTCTTGAAGTGCTTCTCAAAAGTGATAAGCTGCAATCCACCTACCATTCAGAATAGTTCTGTGAATATACATACTTTTTATTCTTACATGTTTTAAACTGTATCTTCAAAAATCAAATTATTATATCTGCATTATGTGATTTCCCTTATGAACTTTAATATTAATGCATGGTTTTCAAAAATCTTCACACACTTGCTGTTATTAACATTTTAATTGTGCACCAGAAATGTAGGCAACTGTTTGTGATGTTTCCTGAGGTCTGAAGGCCAGAAAATTTAAAAATACCTCTAAATTTTCTGGGACTAGAAAAACAGACTTAAAAACAAAGTGTAGGTGAGTACTACTGATTTGCTTTCTATTTTATTTTAAAATTATTTTCAATGATGATGCATATATGACTTGAAGGCAATATTTCTGGGTCTGTATCTTAATGCATAGAAAGTCCTTGAATGGAAATTATAACAGAAAAAAGGAATTGCCTGTTTTTTGCGATTAACATGACTGCTACCGTATTAATTAGATTTTAGGGTAGAGGAGATGAGAAAGGAGGTTAAATAAAAATGAATGGAAGGTAAAGTGGTTGACAGAGTGAAATTAAGGTCATCATCATAAATATATAACCACATTTAAAATAACAAATCAATAATGTGTACATGATTACTGCCTGTGTTTATGTTGATGCAGTTGTTTTGATCTGAAATTGTCTTTAGACTGAGTGCAGATATTTTCAGCCAGAAGTTCTTAGATGATATGTTCCAGTCACATTTTGGAGTGGCTTCTTTTGTCATAAACTCCAAGTTGATAGATATCATTGGAGGATCATGACACATAACACCACATGTAGCCCGTTGCTAAATATATCCTTTTACATTTTTTTCATATTCTGCATTAAACACAAAAATTTAGGATATCTGAGCAAACATTCAAGTCTCTCTTCTCTCCAACTGTGAAAAACTATAATTATTCAGCCTCAGTACAATATTGCAAAGAGCAGTTTAATCTGCTCGTTGAACTATTCACCCTACCTAAGCTCCCTAAACTAATACCATGCAGGATATAGCAGCATTGTGGTAAAACAAGATCTTCCTGAAGTAGATATAATTATCATTGTGCTCTGCTCTTAAAAACTGACAAACCATTATTTTGAGATTTTTCTCTGTGTTCATTTCTTAGGGTAATCCAGTTGTTATGGTCAAGTCCTCTTTAAAAATGTCTCATAGGACTTGAGATATCTTTATTTGTTGCATAAGAGGCTTTATATGGGAGTAACAGAGTAGGCAGTCTTATCATTATGTATAAATATGGGTCTTTCATTACATATCATATAATATAATAAATGATAAATTGATGAGGAAAGCAGATTCACATTGCCACCCAAGTAAAGTAAGAATATTATTGTTTGTTTCTTCATTTATAACTTTGTCTTTTTAAAAATAATTTTTCATGTCTTTGGGGTCAGAAAATGACACCGATTTGGTTAAGGGCTATAATAACTCATGTTTATATTCCAAGAGTAATTTCAAATGCAAAAATTAAATAAATAACTTTAATCTTCAGATTACAGATAAAAAGTGACCTCTTCATTTTCACAGAAAATACTTACAGCTAACATGTAATTTTTTCTCAATTCCTCTAACATTTGAATAATAGGTACAGAAAATAAATCATTTCTCTTGAAAGCAATTGACATTTTTCAGCTAATATCTCCAAAGCATCTTAGTTATGTAGTAAATCTTCTCAATCAAGAGTTTGCAATTAAAAAGAAATACATAGTCAACGATATTTATATTTAGGAACTATGGTAACAAGTTTACCTCTGGCATTTGGAAGTTTTCACAACATATACAATTTGATATTTCTTTCACCTTCACAACTGCACTCCATTAGTTGTCTATGGACAGGCATCCAAACTTTTGCAAATGCGGATCCTGAGAAATGTTGAGTAGATCGCCTAAGATGACGTGAGGACCCAGAGACTTGGTCAAGGCAGCTAAAATTTAGCTGTGTTTATTTAACCTGATAAAATTGTTGTGTGAATCAGCTCAAATAAAATAATAAATGTGAAAGAGCACTAGAAAATGTAAAGTTCTATATGATTTTCTCTTTCCATCCTCTTCTCTGCCCTTCATTCCTAAGTAATATCTATGAACTGAAGCAGTGTGTATAGTTTCTTGCCAAACATACCTAGGAAAGAAAAAGTCATTTTGTATGAAGAGGGTAAATTTTAGCCATAAAGGAGTTAAATATGAAAACACTTATGTTCACTTGTAGAAAGCAGCCAGACATTCGGTTGTTTATATGTTTGCTTAACTCTGAGAACCGAAGCAGTATGTAGAGTTTCTTGTCAAACATACCTAAGAAAGAAAAAGTCATTTCGTACGAAGAGGGTAATTTTTAGCCAGGAAGGAGTTACATATGAAAACACGTTCACTTAGAGAAAGCAGCTAGACATTCGGTTGTTTATATGTTTGCTGTTCCA
>NW_012152618.1:1381918-1383751 GCF_000956105.1 Propithecus coquereli | reverse complement strand
AAATATATGTACTAAATATATTACTAAGGAAGAGGAAGGGTGTTTGGTCTTGCTGTCTCAGGGGTGGCAGAGGTGGAAGAAAATCCACGTATAAGTAGATCTGCTCATTTACAACCCATGTTGTTAAAGGGTCAACTGTACATACATAAATATATACACATGCATATATGACATATATGCGTATGTGTATGTGTATATGTACACATATATAAAAATTTCCTACCCATTGGACAACCTGTATGTTATATCTCATAATACCTCAAAGTCAATATAGAATGAATTGAACTTATTACCATTTACCTGTAATGATATGATACTTCTTTTTCATGTTAAGGACATCGGGATCTGTTACTGAACCAGGTTGATTTTGTCTGCTGTGCAGTAAGTCAAACATTGAGGCTTGCAGCTGAGAAAGGATTTATTTATATGACAGTCAAGTGAGGAGATAGGAGAACAGGTCTCAAATTCATCTGCACCAAAACGGAAGTTAGGGATATTTATGGGCTGGAGAAGTAGGGTGGTGCGAAGCATGAGGAACAGTGATTGGAGTGAAGAAGAAGCGAGGTAATTGGTGGTTTGTGGAAACATAGTCAAGCTTTATGTCTCTTTATAGGATGCATGTTCAGAAAATGGCAGGGTTAGCACGATTTGAGGGTGGAATTTTTGGCCCTTTGATGTCAAAAGGTCACCCACTGGGCACTCATGCAGATCCAGTTCAGGGTTTGGTGGTCACAACCAGTTTGAACTGGACAAGGAGCTGACTCTAAGTTCCTGAAAAACAACTTAGGCATTGTTATCATTGTGACCAACAAGTCAGAGATGTTATCTACAGGGAAGCTGAAGGAAGTCTTATGATATATTGCTCAGCTATGTGACGTTTATACAGGTTGTAATTTCTAAGACTAGTTAAAAGCAAGTGAGGCAGGGTAAAGTTCAGGAAGCCTCGTCAGGTTTGCTCTGGGCTGCAAATCTACTGTCCACCAAGCAAGAAGCAGCTTTGGAATCATCGTTGACTCCTTTCTCTGCGATGGTATACTAATAATCAAGCATTGCCGATTCTATCCTCAGCATATCTCTGGATTATTAGCTTTTTCCCCATTTCTGCTGCCTTTGCTATAATCGGAAAACAGATTTTTAAATTTATCACCCTGCCAATTAGGAAGAATTACATCTTTTCTATCTTCAGCTCCTCTTTGGTTCTTTGTCCAAAGTTGCTTTCCTAAAGCTAATGTCATTAGCCTGGATGAGGCAGAGCTGTGGCCCTCTCACGCTGCCTCGCCACCCCTCCCAGTGATACACTTGGAATCTGTGAGACTCCCCCGCGTCACGGTCAGTCACTATTGCTGCGATTCTCAAACAGGCACCATGTCTCCCTAAGGGAGCACATCACAGTACACTTGAGTGTCTGATAAGGCAAATGTGATCAAAAAGAAATAATTGTTCACACAGTGGTGGTTGCCCTTCCCATGCTTTAAGAATCACTATCCTTTTGGATAAGCCACACACTTTATTGAACATGTTAGAAGACGTTATCTTTTCCATCTCCTGCCTGGTTCATTTCTAATGCCTTGGTCAGACAAGCCTGCATCTCCTCCAACATGCCGTGCTATCTCACTTTACAGCGTGGTTGTATGAGCTGCTCTCTGACCATTTGGTGCCAGCTGGGCCACCTAGTAAATTTCTATTCCAGCAGGAGTCTCTGCAAACACCAATATTCTATGTGAAGATGTCCCAGTCCCAGGCTTCATATAACATTTCTCTTTTAGAAATTAGATGCCTGAATATAATTTTTGATACCTTTGTATGTTATCTCTTCCACTAGGCTGGTACTCT
>NW_012152618.1:1378301-1380753 GCF_000956105.1 Propithecus coquereli | reverse complement strand
TAATCACTCTTTGGAGCACAGAGATTTACCTTCTCAATATGGTGACAGAAAGATGGCCACCATTCTTTGACACTCATCCCACTGAGAGGTGGGTATGTCTTCCTTCCCCTTGAAGGTGGTGGTGTTCTTTGACTGATGGACCAATAGAATATGGTACAAGTGATGCTGTGCCAATTTTAAGGATTAAGTGTTAAGAATCTGTTAGCTTTCAATTCCTATTTATTTAAACACTGTCTCCAGGAATGCCTGAGATTCCATGTAGGAAGTCCAGCTTCCCTGAGACTGTAATGCTGAAGAGGCCAAATATAGAGACACCAGTCAAAACACAGCTGAATGTAGCCTTCTAGCTGTCCCTGACCAGGGACCACATATGTGAGTGAAGCCATTTGGGATTCTCCAGACCAGCGCCTTCATCAACTGGGTATCATATCAGCTGAAATCAAGTGGAGTAGAAGCATAGGTCAATTGATCCCGTTCCAAATTTCTTACCTACAAATTGTGAGCTTTAATAAAATGGTTGTTGATTTCAACCACTATATTTTGGAGGTAATTTGTTATGCAGCAATAGCTAATCAGAAGACTCAATATATCTCTCCTTAACTATAGCTACTTCACTTCCCATTTCCTTGCATAGAGCTATGGGATGCTGGAAAAGAAGACGTACAAAGGCCCTAAGAAGAGAACACATTCAAAATTTGCCTTTGCAAAATCTTCTGCATTGGAATTCTCAAAGGTGGTGATGAATACCACATTGGGCAGTACAAGAGACCAAAGGAGGCCCAGATCTCTTAACTGTTACCACTTTTGATTTGGTTTTATTTTCAGGAAAATTTTAACAGTGACGTTTCAGTAAGTTTGGCTGAAGGCAACATTTTGTATTTTTGGTAATATGGATAGAAACAAGACTGATAAGGTATTTAAGATGAAGAAGACCAGAGCTTATATGGTTTACAGAGTTGATAAATGATATTTGTGAATCTATGGCTATGTTCAGCAAACTGAAAAGAATAGAGTGAAAAAAAATCAACCCATAGCTAGGCTTGATTTTAATAATTTCCACACCATCTATTTCTATTCGAAACTGTTATGACTAAAAGGTAAATTATAGAAAATACATTTTTAAAAAATCCTCATGGAATAATTCATTCTTTCCTCTCTTCATCAATATTTGTAACCCCCTGAATATACCAATGTTCTGGTAGTTTTCTAAGTGATAAATATACAATATCGAATAAAGCATAATTATTTCTGCCTTCATGGGGCTTATAGCTTATTGAAGGTGGCAGGCAGTATACAAGTACATGCACATATGAGCACACACACAATGATAACTAAGAGCTAAATTGCTATAAAGAATGAAAACAAAAAAATATAGAACATCTAAGAAGTAGGGGGTGAATTATATTGTGGGGCTTTTGAAAGAGCTTGTCTGAGGAAAGCAGTCAAGTTTGAACAGAGACCTGGAGTGTGAGTAGGAGCTAGTCAAATGAAAAGTGAGGGGAAATATCATTCCTTGAAGAAGAAACATGTGTGAGGCTCTGAAAATATGAAGAGCTTAAGATATTGGAGAAATCTGAAGTCTGGTGTGAATGGAACAAAATGAACTCAGGAGGCAGTTGCTCCAGGTGAGGTGGGAGGGGAGGCGGCTCCATATCTCTGAGGGCCTTGTAGAACATGGTAAGAATTTGAGTTTTATTATAAGTGCAACTGAACTCTATTGAAGAGTTTTAAGCAGGGGTTACATAAATTCCAGCTTTGTTTGTTAATGCATCTGGTAGCTCCATGAAGAACAATTTGGATGAGTGTAAGGTAGCATACTATTATAGTATTGATTAATGTTCCTCAACTTTTAATATTCGTATGAATCACTATGGGATCTTAAAATTCAAGGTCTGACTCAGTAGTTCTGGAGCAGGGTCCAAGAGTCTGCATTTCTAATAGGTGCCTGGTGATGCTGATACTGCGGGTCCCTGGACCACATTTTGCATAATAAGCAATGGTGGTAGCAGTAGAGAAATTTCCCCAAAGCCCTACTCTTCCTGTCTATCGACATAAAAACAGTTAATTTCTTCTCTGAATACCTTTTCAGTCAACCCCTTGAGTGATTTGATCTTCTCCATGCTTTTGTTTCCTAATACTACAAGACTATTTACATGTTATCGATATTGAAATAAAGATAATTTTCCTCTTATAGGCAATTTTTTTTTCTTTTTTCATGGTATGGAGAAAAATGTACATTTTTTTCTGTTTTTTTCCTCATTGAATTATAATTTTGCAATTAAAGCATGGCTTTTTTTTCCCTCCCTTTTCCTGCTAAAAATATTCACTTACATAATTCCCCCAATATGGAGATCTTTGCTTGGGCATTTTTTACAACTAAATTAAAAACCTCTGCAGGATAGATGTAATGATTGTATAAATTAACATCCCACATACATAACTGATAACTGAT
>NW_012152618.1:1376065-1378251 GCF_000956105.1 Propithecus coquereli | reverse complement strand
ATTTTATTTTGCATAGTCCTACATCAAATTATATGTTGTGTTTACATTAACATTTACCATATTGGTAAATGTTTTGATTGTTTCTACTTTTAAAACATGCAAAGTTTCAGTGAACAACTACAGCCATAAGGAATTTAACTTTTAAAAATGTGTTTTCTTTAAACACATTTCCAGAGATAATTAGTTCGAAGTTACGAGTTAGAATGCTTTTATTTGTAAATGACAGAAATATAAGTAAACTAACTCTGAGGATATAGGTGATGTATTCTTCTTAGTTAGTTAAAAATCCTGTTTGTGTTTTCTTTTTTCTTAGCTAGTTAAAAATCCCATTTGGTTTTTTTCTTTCTACCTCTGGCAATGGATTCCCTTACGGTAGAAAACAGTATGTAGGAGTTCTAGATATCTCAACATATACCACTCCACCCAGGGGAAGAGGCAGGCTTTCTTGCTGTAGCTCCTGGAAAAAGGAAACAAACAAACAAAAAACTTCTTTCCTTGAAACTGCCAGAAAATATTTCTTACCATACACTAACAGGTACCCGTTCTTGGGCCAATATCTATGCTCAAGTTCTGGGATTAAGAGGATTACTTTGGTTTTAAAATGGGAAAATAATAGCAGCTGTATCACATAAACTCCCAAATCTAGTACATAGAAAAGTGCTACTTTTTGCTCACAAAGTTCAAAATGGATATGATGGATTTTTGGCTGACTTTTCTCCATGATGTGATTCAGGGACACAGTTTCCATCCATCATGTGCTCCAAAATCTTCAACATGTTTTAAAGGAGCCATAAATGTCTGTACCAGTAGAAGGGGCTGGGGTGGGGAGACATGGATGATTGTGTATAAACAGTTTACAGGTCTCTGGAAAGTTCTTGCCAGTTCATTCTCTGTTGTCCCTGGGAGCCTCACAGCTGTCACAGCCTGCTTCCTGTCCATGTATGTCTGAAGAAGGCTCAAGGGATGGTTTTAAGGATCAACATCAAAGGATTTTTTGGTACTTTCAATAAAATTTCATCAAAATGTAGTAAGCACTTGTTCTATTTGTATTTAGTTAATTCGACGTGCCCAAACCCACGCAAAGTTTGTTTTTGTAAACATAGTTCTCAAATCTGTGTTATTATTTGCTTTTTCTGCTCCAGGCGTCTGTCTCCCAACTTAACAACAGCTAACCGGAGACCATGTGAAGCAATTTGCAGAAACGTAACAGGCTTCATCTAATTGCAACAGTGATGAGTTACTTGGCCCAAACGAGGAGTCCCTTAATATTTTTAGATATGAGTACACCCATATCTACACCTATATCTATCTATATCTTTCTACGTCTGTTTCATATTTTCATCCCATTATAATGCAGACTCCACAAGGCAGGGATTTTTGATTATTTATTTTATTTGTGTATTGCTAGAGCCTACTAGAGTAGCTTTACTATAGTAATGGGTGTGCAATAAATATTTGATGAAGTGAATGAAGCAATCAATTCTATTCACTAAATTTTCACTGGCTTCTTTTCTTTCCTAAGATTTTATACACACACACACACACACACACAGACACACACACACATACGCGTTACTGCCCAACTACAGAAGGTGGTTCTTCTGCTGCCCGCTGCACGGAAGGAAGCCAATACACTGAGATGGCAGGGATTGCAGTGGAGAAAGAGTTTAATTATCATGGGGAGGCCAAGTGAGGAGATAGGAGAAATTTCTCAGATCCATCTTCCCAACAATTTTGGGGCCAGAGTTTTTCAAGACAGTTTGGTGGACAAAGGGCTACATAATTGAGTCTGCTGATTGGCTGGGGATGAACTCATAAGGTTGGGAGGCAGAAATATCTTCTTGTTCTGAGTCAGTTCCTAGGTAAATCGTCGCAGGACCCATTGAGTCAGTTCCTAAGTAGGGCCACTGGTCTGGTTGGAGTCAGCTAGTCCACCCACATGCAGAGTCTAGAGAATATCTCAAAGACCAGTCCTAGGTTTACAATAGTGGTGTTATATATGTAGAAGTGATTAGGGAAGTTACAAGTCTTATGACCACCAGGGATACATGACTCCTAAGCAGTAAGCAGTTACAGGAAGACAAGCTATGAAACAATGGCTGGTTAACTTTAAGTTATGTCTATATCTCTGTAGAAATCAGACTTCTACCACAGTTCTTGTCTTATGGCCCTACATTAATAAAATA
>NW_012152618.1:1357713-1360680 GCF_000956105.1 Propithecus coquereli | reverse complement strand
AGGAGGTCAGCTAAACTGCAGGGAGGAAAAAGTAAGGAAGGAGCTGGTACTGAGGAAGACCAGCCTGGCAGTCTGGGGCTCCTTGGTGAGGCTGTCTGGGCTGCTAGTGAGGAGATCAAGGTTGGTGAACGCTTTGTGCTAAAGATGGGGAGGAGGGTTGCAGCACATTAGAAGAGACAGGGAGAGGGTTACAGGGTGCCAAAAATCACCTTCCCTTACAATTCATTTTTAAGTAAGGCAACCTCCATTCCCATACAGTCATTATTCATTTTCAAATATAATAGGCCCTCTCTTCTCAGCACAGAGAAATTAGTAGCAGGGTCACCACAGGGCTGTGAGTTGGGGAGAGGTGTGCTACATGGTGGCTTACAGGTGGTATAACCACAGATGCCCACAAATGTGGGGTGCAAGGTGAGAGGTTGATGCCCAGGGTGAGATAGATGTAAAGGCCCCCCCACAAGTCCAGCAGTGTGCCTGCAAGTGCCTGAGGGTGCAGAGCACTGCAGTGAGTCAGGAACCTGCTGGGCTTGTGCAACTACGTGAACCGATCATAAGTAAATATAGTTAGGAGGATGAAGAAAAACAGGTTTATCACCGTTGGAGAAGGCATTTTCAAACAAAGTTAAAAAGAATCATGAGGTGTTAGATTGAAATTGGAAGTAATGGTATAAACTTGTGTTTAAAATATATCTACACATATAGATATGTAGATGTAGAGTTATTAGTGATATAAGTATGTGTGTGTGTGAATGTGTGGCATGCATACATATGTATAATTCCTGGCTCTGTCCACCAGGTAGGTCTAGAAGCATTGCTACTCTATCAGCAGTGAGCACAATAATCACCTAATTCTTGGTTTCTAAATGCACATCGTGTAGTGAAGAAACCAGGGCTCTTTGGAGAAATAGTTGATTAGTTGTCTAGGGCCTGGGAAGTCAAAGATGAGCCTAGATTATCCTTTTGTGTCACAAAGAAAATGCTAAAAAAATTATAGGAACATGCTACAGTGACACATGAGCCACATTGGAGGGTTTCACTGGCCAAATTTGGGACCACTGGAACTCAGAACAGACAATAATAGTGATGGAATATAATCTACTGAATAAAAAATTGAAATCCATAGGTCTATACTCATATAACGAAATTAATGAAAAAATGAATAATTGGGGGAAGAAAAAGCTCTTCCCTACAGTAAAATGCTACTAACAAATGTAGGAAAAAATGATGGAATAGAAAAATACCACCTGCTCATCATCATTGTGGTAATTGACTCAGGAGGGAGCTGTCAATGCATGTTAAGGCTAGTGGGTGGAGGTTAGATGAGGAACAGGATATTGACATAATACTGGACTACCTCCCTAGAAAATTGAACATATCAGTTAAAGGGGAAAAATGACTTTGTGGAGAAATCCAGTAACAAAACAAAAACAAAAAAAAAGCATGGCCAGTTATTTAAAGTTAACCTTCTCACGGGCAGTCCATATCAACATCAAGAGCCCCTGATGAACATCATAGAGAACAGTGCGTGATTTCTGTAGTTCTCCTGCCAAGGAAGCATGACCTGAATCTAGTAATGAGGAAATATCAGGTCAGATTCAAGGTCATTCAATAATAGTTAAGTTCTATATTCTTTAAAGCAGTGATGCTCAAGAAGAATATAGAAAGATGCAGGAAAATATTCCAGTTAGAAGAAAATTGAAGAAGTAAGACAATTAAATACAATGTGTGTTCCTGGATGAAACCCTGGAACTAGGCAGAATAAAGAAGATCTCACTGGAAGTTGGTGAAATTTGAATGGTTTTTATGTGTTGGAAGGTGCCATGATATCAATAACGATTTTTCAACTTGAAGGGCTGTCTAGTGAGGTTGATAGAGCATCAGGACTATAGCTTGCTTATATGGTTCCAAAAAAAAAAAAGGCTCATAATAATGGATATACACCCCCCCACACACATAGTAGTGTGTGAGAGAGGAGAGTTCACAGCTGGCGAATTCTTCGTATGATCTATTTAAAATGCAGTGGTGTTGACTAAGATCTATATGTGCAATTGTAACTTGAAAATCTGACTCAGGATCAATAGTCATTACTGCATTTCAGCGCAATGTGTACATATTTTTGTTAGCGTCTGCACTATTCTGTGGAATGTCTTTCCTTATTTCTGACTCGGCTTTTAAATTGGACCTGAAGTCTCCTTGACAGGGTGACTATATTTCTTGAAGCCGTGATCTATCAGCCTCTGGTCCTTTTCAGCCACATATATACTACAGTTTGTGTGAAGTTTTTTCCATGGGCCTATAATAGTATAATATATTCCTGACTTCATTACTGGCAATTGCTATGCTAGAGCTGTAACAGAATTGCTAGGGTTGAGGTTGTAATTGAATGTCGGAGTTGGATGAAAACTTGCTAGATATTGTAAACTAGCCCCTTCCTTTTTTTTTGCTGAGCATAGCAGGTGCCAAGTAATTATCCTAATACAGGTATATTCATTTTATTGCACTTCACAGACACTGTGTTTTTTACAAATTGAATGTTTGTGGCAACCCTGTAACCAGCAAGTCTATGGGTACCAAATTTTCAACAGCATGTACTCACTTCATGTCTCTGTGTCAGATTTTTGTAATTCTTGCAATATTTTAAACTTTTTCATCATTATTATATCTGTTATGGTGATCTGTGGTCAGTGAATTTTGATGTTACCATGGTAATTGTTTCGGGGCACCATGAATCATATCCATATAAGATGACAAACTTAATTGATAAATGTGTGAGTTTTAACTACTCCACCAACATTTTCCTATGTCTCTTCCTGTCTACGGGCCTTCCTGTTACCTGAAATGCATCAATATTGAAGTTAGGCTAATTAATAACTCTATAGTGTCCTCTAAGTGTTCAAGTAAAACAAAGATTTGCATGTCCTTCATTTTAAATTAAAAGCTATAATTGGTTAAGCTTGGTGAGAAAGG
>NW_012152618.1:1350920-1354679 GCF_000956105.1 Propithecus coquereli | reverse complement strand
TTGTAGATGAAAGTATATCAATACAAGTGATAACAAATCTGATTGCTTATTAATCACATCATGGGAATTTATGGACTATTTTTGATAAGCCAGACACTGCCGTAATTAGAGATAAATTATATGGGTTCTTACAGGAAAGTAGCTATGAACCACATTGCCAAGATGGTGTTTATTGGCACAGTCTGAGTATTGCTTCAGGGCACAGGCTTGGAAGAAGCATGGGACATCAAAGGCAAACCATTAGACATATATACCCTTCTACTCCCTTAGAATAAAATTCCCATTCCTTTGTGAAAGGCTCCCACTTGGTTGTGACTTCAGTTTATGAGGCTGGGCTACTTGGCTGTTGTGTAGAGTAGGTCACCAGGTTAGGATTTCTGGGGTGACTAGAGTTGGCAGGAATCTCTATGGAACATAAAGCTGATTTTACCTCTTCACATTTAGATCGACTGCCTGATTCCACATGGAAGGCTTTCCTTACTTTTTTTCATTTAAAAAAATTCCATACCTTCTGAATGAACTCTAGTGAATTGTATCAGGATTTTAAGAGACTTTGTGGTGAAAAATTTCATGCCAGCTCTCCATGGTAGAAGGAACTATGTTTAGATCAAATTTCAATGCACACAGATACATGTTCATGCACACGCATGCACACATGCACACACATCCACACACCTTCCTGGGGAAAATTCCTTGCAAATGAATATGCATTTGTTTGTCCTTATTGATTTGGTGGACAATGTTTATTCAATATTCTTTTTATTCTTTGTATTCTCTCTGGTTTTTTTTTTTTTTTTTCTTTGAGATAGGGTCTCACTCTGTCACCCAGGCTAGAGTGCAGTGGCACCTCATAGCTCACTGCAACCTCAACCTCCTGGGATGAAGAGATCCTCCTGCCTCATCCTCCTAAGTAGCAGGAACTACATGTGGACTCCACCAAACTTGGCTAATTTTTTAATTATTTTTTTGCAGAGATGAGGTCTTTCTATGTTACCCAAGCTGGTCTCAAACTCCTGGCCTAAAGCAATCCTCCTGCCTTAGCCTTGCAAAGTGTTGGGATTACAGGCACAAGCCATCACGTCCAGGCTGTTTATTAAATACTCCATCAGGGACACAAATGCATTGATTGCATCACCAAGGGACTGAAAGTAAGTTCATGTCACTAATTCTTTCAAAAGACTCAGGCAGCAGTAATCATGAAGCCATTTATTAATACAACAAAATTGAGAATACACTTTTAATTCCAATTGTAATTTTATTTTGTCTAGAGGACATTGATTCTGTTTCACCATGCTGCTTCTGTAAATGGAAGGAAAACAGAATTATGATTCAAATTACCAACATAATGAAAAATCATTTGTATTCTTTTTTTATTACTTGGACTGACACCTGGTGAATAAGATAACCACATATTATTTAGAAGAGCTTTGCACAGAGAGGAAAGGCAAAATCCTAATTAACCGTCTGTCAAGTGTTTAAAATTATAAAGTCATTGGGGGTAACATTTAATATTACTTATGATGCAGGACCTACTTTAGCCAGGATAAATAACAGATTTTTTTTTAACACAGAAAAGAGCTGTCAATTTCTTATTAAAATGGCTTTTAAAAGGATCATAGTTACAGGTAGTTCAAAAATGTTGACAAGTGAGGTTGGCACAGCTGAACATTTGAGATCTGTCAAAGCTACCAGATTCAGAGCAGGACTCATTAGGATTGAAGGGAGGTGGAATGCCTTCAATGAATGTGTTGTCTTTTTTCCCCATTTCACTTGACTGGGCTTTGCACAGGGTGGAAAAAAGTATTCTGTGTGCTGTCTGTCACAGTCTGATGCCCTCACATTGAATGTGATCTGGGTATTACATTTGAAACTTTCCCACCAACCCCGTCTGTTTTCTATCATAAGTGTGCTGGATATAGATACAAGGCCTTAGAGATCTAGCCTGAGTTTCTAAGTCCAAGTTCTCTCCTCCAGAGAAGACTTCTGACAGGAGGCACAGGACATGTGGAGAGTGTATTCAGAAAACAATTTAACGAAGGATAATTTATAGAGTTATGTGCAGGGCTTAGGAAGTCCATAGATGTTGAGGCACCCAAGAGCCTAATGAGTGTGGAAACTGGGAAGCCATTTCCCCTCTTAGGCCCCTAGGAGGTGAAAGCTGGAAGCATGGAGAAATGGCTGGGCTAGTAGGATCATTAGTCTTACAGATACAGCCACCTCCGTAACATGATGCCAGAAGAGGGAAAGAGCTGAAGAAGAAACATCCAGAACTCTGTCTCCCACTGCCTCTAGTCTCTTGCTGGTGCATCCCATCGGCTGCACTTAATCAGAGCAAGGGTGCAAGGTAGGCTGGGTAATGGAATCCAAAAGGGTATCCAAGAACTTCGTGGGAAGAGAATTGCAGAGAAGACAAAGGGGTGATGTGAAAAAAGAGGATAACAAGCACAGCGGATAAGGCTGGAGAGACAATGGATGGCATAAACAATTCAGCTCCCTTGCAGACATTGTTCTGAAGAGATGAGCTTACCTGCTCAGGGCACAAGAAATCCAAGGCCCTACTTTTTGGTTTTGTGCGAAGAGATTGTTTTACTTTGAAGTTTATAAAGTCAACAAAAGAATCTGTTGAGAAAAACTAGACCCACATGTTTGAAAGGACTATACATACTATTAATAGTCATAACAGTTTACCTTTCCACCTACCCATTTCTTTCAACCACAAATTAAAAAACTGGTTTAATCTAGCGAGTTGAGAAAAGCATCAAATCACTGTGGGACGTGGAAAAGCTTTTGAAGAAACTCAATTAATTGCCTAATTGCAGAAGACAGTTTGGCAGGGAATAGGGAAACATAAAGACCCTCGAGTATACTTGGAGGCCCAGGGCCCATCCTTAGTGATCTGAGTCAGGCTGATTGACAGTTTAACTCAACCCCTTCAGCTGGTGTGGCTGAGTTTGCATAAAAAGGCCTTCCTGGTCTCCTTAGGGTTGGTTTAGGACCAGGGCAAGATAAAGGCTGGGGATGGAAGTCACCAGTTATTACAGCTGCAAATGGTTGAGATGTACAGCCACCAACGGTCTTTAGTAACTTTCAAGCAGCAAGAAGAACTGTTTTATATAGTGTAAGTGTTGTCTAGAATGGAAAGAAGAGGCTTTACAGTAAATTAGTCCTGTGACAGTCTCAATTCAAAACATTCAAACTCCTTAAGCATATTTGTGTAAACTTTCCTATACTGACCTCTGAAAATAAAAACAAAAGATAATAATTTCATTAATATACCTCAGTGACAATGCCACATGGCTTTTTACCTAGACTACATATCTAGTGTTTTAGTAATTTCTTCCTGGAGAGTCAAGATATCAATGTTTCAATTTTAAAATTGTATTCTATATTAGAAAACTTGTTAAATCAGAAGATGGAGCATAGAAAAGATACTATCGTTTAATTAAAATATTCTGATTCTTTATTTAACAAAGTATGACAAATCCAACTCGAATTAATTATACCAACAATAACACACTGCAGACTGTGAATTCTGTCTTCCTGTGCTCTAAATTAGATCAGGCAGAACAAAACATCTCTTTTGTTTTATAAAGAAAAAGACATAAATTGACCTAATTGAAAAAAAATATGGAATGTTTAACAACATCAATTTCTCAGTTTCTTGAAATTGGTTAATGGTTGTATAATAAAAGTTAAATGGAATTTTATGGATTACAATAGCATCTTTTTTTCCCCTTAAGACATACCCAATATTCAGGT
>NW_012152618.1:1344376-1347510 GCF_000956105.1 Propithecus coquereli | reverse complement strand
CCTACCTCCAATCTGGGCTCAGACCTACTTTCCTGCTCTTGGCAGTATTAAGAACAACATTGAAATATACATTTCCTAATTCAGTGCCATGAATGATTAGATTCTTTTATAATATTTTGTGATTTTCCTCTCCTGAGCTAACAGAGATGTCACCTAGGTTTGTAGGCAGAATAAAAATGACTTCCTGAAGATGTTCCTGTCCTAACCCCAAGAAAATGAATATGGATGTTGATATGGATATGTTATGTTACTTGGCAAGGGTGAATTAAGGTTGCAGATAGAATTGAGGTTGCTAATCAGCCGACCTTAAAATGAGATTATACTGGATTTTCCGGGTGGCTCAATGTAATTACAAGACTGCTTCAAATGCCAATGGGATGACATCATAAGGCTTGGCTGGCCACTGCTGGCTGTGAAGATGGAAGGAGAGTCTGACCCAAGGACTATAGGCAGCTTCCAGAAGCAGGAAATGGATTTTCCCCTAGGGCCTATAAAAGGAATAAAGCCCTGCAACAACCTTGAGTTTAATTTAGTGAGACTCATTTTAACTTACAGCTAGAACTGTAAGGTAATAAATTTGTATTGTTTTAAGCCACTAAGTTGGTGGTAATTGGTGACTGCAGCAATAATAAACTAATATAGTAACTCATAGAATGAAAGAACAGAGATGGTGACTCTCTCTTTACTCCTTAAGGTTCTTCTCAGTGTGGTGATATACAACTGCCCCAAGGATTAATAGCACTAGGATTTTTCAACCTTGGCACTATTAACATTTTTGTCTGAATAATTCTTTGCTGTGGAGGCCGTCCTGTGTATTGTAGGATGTTTAACAGCATTCCTGACCTCTATCACCCAGATACCAGTAACTTCCCTCCTCTGATCTGACACCAAAAATGTCTCTAGATATTGCCAAGTGTTCCTTGCTGGACAAATTTACCCCCAACTGAGAACCACTTAACTAGGCCCATCCTTAGGAATGCAAGTTATCGCTAGTATCTTTTAATTTTTTTTATTTTCAATTCAAAGATGCTGCCTGAACTTTTAGACTACAGAGAGATTAAGATGATATGAGATTTCTGAAAAAGGAGGAATGCTCAAAATAACCCTAAAACTAATTAGGTAGGTCTTGCTAGGAAGAGAGGATGGGGGAAGAACACTGAGCCCTGTGTGTACGTAGACTCCACCCCATCTTCATATTCTACAAAGATGCTGAAGAGGCAGAGAAAAATGGGTTCCCGTGAAGGAAGAGGAGGTTTCCTTCACTCAGGACAGAATCTGGTAATTAAGGTCACAAATTCAAAATGACTATGCACAATGATGCAGCATGAAATATGCCAGTCAAGATTGTGCATACTACATTGACTTTCCTTTGCTTACTTGCACCGTATCTGTATGGTTTGCTCTGGTTTTCTGATCGTAGCTAGGTTGTCCTAGTGGTGGAGCCCAGGACACTTTTCGATCACATAAATGTATTTTCTAATGCTAACTGTATCCCCAGAATTTAAAAAATCAGTCCATTTCCAGTGCCTTGAGGACAGATTCTCTGCTTTGGGAATTGCTTATGGCTCCAATGTACTGTCTATTTGGATCCTGGCTACCGGCAGGAAGAGGACCAAGCCAGTGGCAGTCTGGCCAGAGTGGGAGAGTATGTGGGAGTGTGTGCGTGTGTGAGTGATTGTGAGTGTGTTTGTGAGTGTGCATACAATGTGCTCAGCTAAGGGCAGCCTTCTCATTGTTATTTAATGCCAACTAGAAAAGTAGAAAAGATTTAGAATTTTCCACTGTTTATTTTGTCATCTCCACAATTGAAGAAAAGAGAGTACACATTGTTAAGGACTGATAAAATTGTGTGTGTGTGTGTGTCTGTGTGTGTGTGTATTCGTTGCAGCAAAGGAATGGTTAAAACACACTTTACCAACTGACTTGTTGGACCATTGTATAGTGGAGAAATCCTCTCCAGTTGATCCAGGCTTGAACTGACAGGATTTGGATATCAAGGTTCCAAGATTTGGATGGGCTGAGAGTGGAGGCGGTAGAGCATATTACTGTATAGAAGCTGCCTACGTATCTCTACCCTGTCTCCTGGTACCTCAGTTCACTCCAGTTGCTATGTAAAATTACTATAGACTAGGTGGCTATGAACAACAGAAATTTATCTCTCACAGTTGGGGAGGCTGGGAAGTCCAAAATCAAGACACCGGCAGATTCATAGATGGCTATCTTCTTGCTACATCCTCACATGGTGGAAGAGGCAAGGGAGCTCTCTGGGGTCCTTTTTATAAGAGCACTAATTTAATTTGTGAGATCTTCACCCTCATGGTCTAACCACCTCCTAATACTGTCTTTTTGGAGGAGATGAATGAAGTATGTATGAACTTTGGGAGGACACAAGTTTTCAGTCTGTAGCACTTGGTGATGTCCAGGTGACATTCTGAAGCTGATTCTGCTTACTTTTGCCAGTTGAGGCTCACACATTTTGTTCTCTATCTAAAAGAACACCAAGACACAGACATGACCTGCTTTCTAACACCAACACATAGTCTCAAAACTTTTGACTTTGAGAAAAAGAATACAATCTCTGAGATTAATGCTTTTTAGTCATTAAAGCAATTTGCTAAAGCTGCTAAATTTAACAATTACTATTTAATAACTCCAGTGAAATTGAATGTAGGAGTTGGACTTTGACCTGTGGAAGATCCTGATCATTTTATGAACTTGGGTACAGAATTGTAGCTCTGAATCCCTGAATATCATGGTTCAGAGTCCCAGTTGCACAGTCCAAGTGTCAGGCTACAGAAGCCAGCCAAATGAGTAAGAGTCCTCAGCTTCAGACCTCTAATAAGGCCTATAGCAAACGCTTTCTCCCTTTTGAAAAAAATGGCTCATAGGACCTGTGGGATTTTTTTTTAACCAGACTCTAACTGTAAGAAAACTCATGAACCTTTCCCACACCCAGTCACTGAACTTTGAGAATCCATCATCCCTTGAGTAATTTAGACCTTTTAGAGATGAAGCTGTTGGGTGAAGCACTTTTGCCATTTCCAAAATTCAGCATATTAACTCTCTCCTAACAGCCTTCCTGCTCAAAAGCCATTCCAAGATTGGAAAGCCAGACTCAGAAGCCACAGTGAAGG
>NW_012152618.1:1341341-1342371 GCF_000956105.1 Propithecus coquereli | reverse complement strand
TTACTGGTGCATAGAAATGCTACTGGTTTCTTTACATTGATTTTGTAAGCTGAAACTTTGCTGAGTTTATTTATCAATTCCAGAAGTCTCATGGTGGAGTCTTGGAAGTTTTCTAGATATAAGATCCTATCTTCAGCAAAAAGTAATAGTTCAACCATTTCTTTCCCAATTTGGATACTTTTTATTTCTCTCTCTTGCCTGATTGCTCTGGTTAGGGCTTTCAGAACTATGCTGATTAGAAGTAGTGATAGTGGGCACCCTTGTCTTAAGGGGAATGCTTTCAACTTTTCCCTATTCAGAATGATGTTGACTGTGGGTTTGTCATATATGGCTTTTATAATTTTGAGATATGCTCCTTCTATGCCTAGTTCATTGAGGATTTTTATCAGAAATGATGCTGGATTTTGTCAAACACTTTTGCTGCATCTATTCAGATGACCACATGGCCTTTGTTTTTGTTTCTGTTTATGTGGTGAATCACATTTAATTATTTTTATATGTGGAACCATCCTTGCATCCCTGGAATGAAGCCCAGTTGGTCATCGTGGATTATTTTGTTATTGTGCTGTTGGATTCAGTTTGATAGTATTTTATTTTTATTGAAGACACTTGTAGCTATATTCATAAGGGATATTGGCCTGTAGGGTTTTGTTTTTGTTGTTGCTGTTGTTGTGTCCTTTCCTGGCTTTGGTATCAAGGGGATACTGGTTTCATAGGTTGAGTTGGGGAGGATTCTCTCCTTCTTAATGTTATGGAATAATTTCTCCAGTATGTCTGCCAGCTCTTTTTGTAGGTGTGGTAGAATTTAGCTGTGAATCAATATGGTCAGTGGCTTTATTTCATTGGAAGATATTTTATTACTGTTTTGATCTCACTGCTCATTATTGGTCTGTTCAGGAGTTATATTTCTTACTGATTGAGTTTTGTGATATCGTGTGTCCATTTTCTCTATATTTTCTAATTTATGTGTGTAGAGATTTTCATATTATCCATGGATGGTATTTTGTATTTCTGTGGTATCAGTTGTAAT
>NW_012152618.1:1331228-1332268 GCF_000956105.1 Propithecus coquereli | reverse complement strand
TTATTTGCCTAGGCTGATATCTAGAACAGTTTTTCTATATTTTTCTCTAGAATTTTTATGGTCTCAGGCCTTATATCTAAGTCTTTTATCCATCTGGGGTTCATTTTTGTGAGTGGTGAGAGGTAGGGGTCCTGTTTCACTCTTCTGCATGTGGCTATCCAATTTTCCCAGCACCATTTATTGAATAGGGATTCTTTTCCCCAGTGTACATTGTTGTCTGCTTTGTCAAAGATCAGTTGGTAGATGGTTCTCTGTTCAGTTCCATCAGTCTATGTCTCTATTTTTGTACCAATTTGATGCTGTTTTGGTTACTGTAGACTTGTAGTACAGTTTGAAGTCTGGTGATGTGATGCCTACAGATTTGTTCTTTTAGCTTAAAATTGCTTTGGCTGTTTGGGCTCTTTTTTGGTTCCAAATGAAGTGTAGAGTTATTTTTTCTAGATTTGTCATTTATGTTTTCTTAAGCTACCTTTGGTGTGTACATGGCACTCTGGAACTTTGGCTTCTCTATTTCTTCTTGCTATTCCCCCATTGGCAAATGTGCTGCCCATCTGCATGTTTAATAAATGATATATTGACGAAGGAAATGCACTGATTATTTCCTTCTCATTTGCAAGGCTAGTAAAGTTACTCTAGGAGGATGCTGATGTATTTGCCTAAAATGAGATTTTTTTGGATTACTAGTGGATTTCATTTATCATAATATCCCTGTCCCCCATAAACATGAGTAACAGAATTGACTCCTAATTTAATCCTCTCTTTCAAATATGCAGGTAATTCCGGAGCTAAACTCCTGTAACTAAGAAAAATGGATATTGCTGTAATTGAATAGCTAAATTGGCAGAGCATAGAACATGAGACAAATTAAGAAGGAATTGACAGTAAGAGTTTTTTCCCTGACACCAGAAACACAGCATGAAGAAAACCAATTAAATCAAATATCTCATCAACCCATTAATAAGTGTACAATTACACTTTAGGGTTAATTTTTCCAATACAACACTTCATTTAAAGCACAGTGTTAAGGAAATTGATATATA
>NW_012152618.1:1329159-1331178 GCF_000956105.1 Propithecus coquereli | reverse complement strand
CCTTCTTTTTTATTCATTTTCTGAATTGTTTTTCTGCTCTCTTTGAGTTGGTTTTACATTTTCCCATGGATTTCATTGTGCTTTCTTACAATCCATATTTGGAATTCTTTATCTGTCATTCCATATTTCCATTATGGTTGGGATACATTTCTAGAGAGCTAGTGTGCTCCTTTGAGTGTGTCCTTATGCTCTGAATTTTCATGCTTTTTTTTTATGCTTCCAGATTTCCTGCACTGATTCCTTCTCATCTGGAGCATCTGTCACTTCTTGTTTTTAGATTTTCTTTTGTTTAGATGGGGTTTTTTTCTTACCCTACACTTCTAAGGGAATGTCTGTAGCATATGTTGGGTAACAGCTTTTGGCTTTGCTTATGGGTACTTTGGTGGGGGTCTAGGTTCTAGATGGATGTTTTTGTTTAGTGTGATGGTTTTCTCAGTAGCTAGTGTTTGTAGGCTATAGTGGTTGTCAACTATGTTTGTAGGCAGATTCCCCGTGTTTTTGATGAGGAAGATGGATATCTTTGAAATCCTTTCTCTTCCCCCAGCACTGTGGTCTTTCTATCTTTTTGTTGTATTCAGACCCCCAATGGATTGAATGATGCATGCCTACGTTGGTGAGTATGAATCTTCTTTATTCAGTCTATTGATTTGAATGCTAATCTCTTTTAGAAACACCATTATAGACACACCTAAAATAATATTTTATCTGCTACCTGGGCATCCCTTAGCCTAGTCAGATTGACATATAAAATTAACCATCTCACAATGGCCAAAGGAATTTTGAAGATTAAGTGAAGAATCTTGAGATGGGAGATTATCCTGGATTATTCAGGTGGATCCAATGTCATCACAATGGTCCTCATAAGAAACAGACAGGAGAATCAAAGCCAGAGGAAGAAAATGTAATGATAGAAGCAGAGGTCAGAAAGGAGATAAGATGCTACACTGCTGGCTTTAAAAGTGGGTAAAGAGACCATAAGTATAGGAATGTATGTGTACTCTAGAAGCTGAAAAAAGCAAAGGAATAGATTATCTCCCAGATCCTCTAGAAGAAAAACAGCACCGAGACACCTTGATTTTAGCCCACAGAAGTGGGTTTGGGCTTCTCACCTTCAGAAATGTAAGATAATAAATTCTCGTTGTTTTAAGTCACCAAATTTGTGGCAATTTGTTATAGCAGAACTAGGAAACTGTTACACTTCCCAGTCTTCACAGAAACTGAAATGTTTCAGGTTGTTGATATGCTAGAAGAAATGCCACTTTTGAATAGTTTTATTTTCTACTGTCCCTACAGTCACTACATAAGGATTTCGAGAAGGACTTCAGTGGTCTCAGTTAATGAGATTCACTTGATGAATTCAATTGAGAAACAAAAAATCGTATAGATAGATAAAAATAATTAGAGTTACAAAAGTAAGACAGAACAGGAAGGGTTATATTGAAATATTAGCTCTTTCAAGATCTAAATATCTGAAAGGAGATGCTACCAGAATTAGAGAAAACTTATTTGACAGTGAAATTATTTTTCTTTGTGAATTATTTACATAGGTGATGATTAAAGCCATAATGTCCATTTCAACATTCATGAACTCTGTTCACCAAAAATCCTTGGAATCTTCAAAGTATTGAAGTGTGCTTGACAGAAAACACACTGATGATCTCATGGCACCTTTCTTTATAGTTAATTCCCAAGAAACAAAATCATTCTAAAGCAAATCATTTTCCACTAAAATTGACATAACAAAGTTAATTTCTTTAAAGCAATCGAAAGATGACTGAGTGGGAGACTTAAGTGTATTTTGACTAAAGAGTAAGCCCACGTAGATTAAATATAGCATCTTTATTTATAAAAGGAACTTCATAAGCACTTTTTCTTCTCCAAATTCTGAAGAAATTTGCTAGTAGGAAGACATGAAGTGATAAGAATGGTATTAGCATCTGTTGTGCTTTTTAACGATTGTTTTTCAAGGTTAAAGTTTTAAAGGTGAAATTTTATTTATTTGGAGAAGCACAATTTCCC
>NW_012152618.1:1323735-1325256 GCF_000956105.1 Propithecus coquereli | reverse complement strand
AAGTATTTTTTCAGGTTCTATTGATTTTGATGAAACAAAATTTAATTCTGTTTAAAGTGGCCAGATTATTTAGTAAGGTTTTTGACTACATAAGAGAAAATGTGTATGGAAATTGGTGTAAGTTTTAGTCAGAAAAATGGATAGGACAACAACATTTTAACCTAGTTTGGGTTTATATTTCCTTCTGCCATCCTCCATTTAAGAGTAGGCTAATCTATGTTTTCTAGTCATCCTTCATAACCACCTGTGGCCCCTCTTAGAGGAAGCTTCCATATGTCTTGAATACTGTGGTCCTTACCTATTGTTCTCTCTGGAAACTGTCTCCTGCCATTCTGGCACATTGTAGCATCATGCTGATGTTGTTTAGCTCTGTGAGTTGGCCAGAGGCTGGGGAGGGGAGGGGGGACTGCCAAGCAGAGAAAGGGACCTGAATCAAGACCAGATAATCCAGGATAAGTGAGTAGATATGTTCCTTTATCAAACACACAGAGGTATGGATAAAGAGCAAACAAAGGTAACAAATATTTAAAGCTAAACTCTAGAGGAATTTATATACTTTCAGTCCAGAGAAGGAGCTAAGGTCAGAAGCTGGGAGTGTCCACGGCGTAGTAAAGGTCATAGCTGGATTGGTGTGTGCATTCACTCTGTTTCCACCTTGACAGCTAGAATGTTCACATGCATTCACAATTCCTCAAATTCCTCAATTCATTCGAGCTCAGTGCCCCTCACTCATGGCGTCACCAGGGACGTTGGCCATTCTTCATGATTGCTCCATGAGATCTTCCCTCCTTCTACCTTTCCTGACTCTTTCCTCCACTATCTCTGCTCTTCATGCTTCTCTCTCCTCCGATCCTTCTCCATTCCTCTATCCTATCAGCTCCCAGGTCTATATTTAACCTCAAGCAAACACTGCTTCTTATCCATTGTTTTTTGAAAATGTTCTGCAGCATTTCTATGCCATGCCTCACGATGGCGACCTTTCTTTTTCCTCTCTCTCTAGGGGCCAATCCCATTTCCTGTGACAGGGTCTCTTCCTATTCCCATGAGAGAAAGAAGCAATTTGATTTGAACTTTCTAAAGTAGTTGAGACAATTGACTTCTCCATTGTGGTCCTAGTGTAAAGTAAAATGTGTGTGTTGTCAACTGCCCTTATGTTTCCTTTCTCTTTAAATTGAACACTATGTTGTCATATTTCATCATGACGATTCTCATGTCAAAATTCCCCAATGTCATTACCATTAATTACTCTTCCTACCTTCTTTCAAAAATTAAAAAAAAAAAAAGAGAGAGAGAGAGAACTTTTCCTTTTCAAAGCTCAATCACCTGTCTGTGCTCTCAGCTACTCTGAGACTTAAACCTACCAAATAGACTCCTTTTTTCTTTTCTGTTAAACTTTAAACTTTACCTTGACACTGGCTGGCTCTTTACCAAATCACTGAAGTTTTCTCCCTCCTCCCCATTTTTTTTACTCATATGCACAAAAACTTCCCCTGACTTTAGCAAGCTTTGCTTTGAAGCCAT
>NW_012152618.1:1319285-1320585 GCF_000956105.1 Propithecus coquereli | reverse complement strand
ACCAGATTGAAAGTTAATAGAAAGTTCATCTTCCAGACATCTCTTTAGGTGAATCTGCCATATATGCTCCAAATTAGATTCACTCCTCAATTTCCTTGTCTCTTCTAAGGATATTACCATTTTTCCAATTACTTTTACTCAAAACCTTGGAGTTCTCTGTGACAGATCTCTCCCCTTTTCTCACTATGTCAAAAATTAAAAATTTCTCACTGTTTTCCCCTGACACTTTGCAAATCCAGGCCTACAGTGATTCATTTTCGTGCTACTCAGCAAATCATTTGACTGGATTTCAAGAATATTGCCCCCACACTGCAACCCATCTCTAATTACGGCACCAAATAAGACTCTCAAGCAATATGTCACTCCTCTGCTGAAAATCTAAATTCTACCTCTGTAACATATTGAAAACAAGACTCCTTGCAAAGTTCCCCACACTTTCTATTGGTCCTGTTTTCTGTCTTATTTCCCGCTATTTTCCACTGTGAATGTGAGGCTTCTATTCTGATATGGCCAGCATCTTTATTCTCCTGAAGTCAGCATTTTCTCTTTTTCATCAGATCTGCTTATTCTTCAAAGTTCTGGTTTTATCCCATCTCTGATTTGAAGCTTAGACAACTAACCTGGTTTTCAACAGTCTTTCACATCTCTCAACTCTGATATTAACCCCCGCCCTACTCTTGACAGGCACTAAATTGCACCCTTAAGATAGCGCTGGTATTACTCAGCGACAAGGTTACCTGAGCACACATAGTTTAACCTAGGGTCTGCTGGATCTTCGTGATCTCAGGCCCTTGTGTCTTACTTGCTGGTGATCTGCCTCTTGAGGCCTATCCTGTTTCTGACCCACAGGCTACTGCTTCCCTTTCTTAAATCTGATCACATATAAAAATGAAATTCCTTTTGATTCTTCCTTCTCATCCCTGCTTCTTTTTCTCATCTAGAAACACAGTCTCACCCTGCAACTGTTCCTGATGTGGATTATCTTGGACATAATAACTCTATAGGGGGATATGGTTATTTTCTTGTGACATACCTGGGCTGGCATCTTTTGAACAGACTCGATTCATTGAGAACAAAACAAAACAAAACAACCCTACCATGTTAGTTAATATCTGAAGCAACATATCAAAATGAGATTAAACCAGATTAATTGTGATTTCCAAATTCAATTTAGATATTAATACTAAGTCTAAAATTATAAACTTAAACCTTGGTATAAATCCTTTAATATATATCTTGTACATTGGCAAGCTTTTATCTTTTTCTTTTTTTTTCAAAAGGAAGAACTATCCATTTTCTA
>NW_012152618.1:1316928-1319235 GCF_000956105.1 Propithecus coquereli | reverse complement strand
AAGCTTTGGCTTCTCTCCTGACTGAAGTGAGAATTGTCATGATAAAATATGACAACATAGATAGTGTTCAAGTTAAAGAGAGAGGAAACATATGGGCAGTTGACAACACACATATTTTACTTACACCAGGACCACAATGGAGAAGCCAAGGCTCTCAACTACGGACACTGGTTTTATAAACGAGAAAGCCAATGCTCTTTTAAGTCAGTTTGGAGAAATAATTTGAGAAAATGTATTTATTTATTCATTCTCAGTAAAAAGTATTTTCATTAGACAGTTTTGTTCCAAAAAATAATCTTTTGACTATTTTTCTAGACAAAGCAGAATCACTAATAGGTATTTTAAGGTATGATCTTCCAATGGGTTAAAGCACATGAGGTCTGTCCGTAAGGTATCCAGCCATGTAATATGAAAAAATTGAGACATTTATTGAAGAGAATACAAGAAACATGGTACATAGGACAATGACACCTCATTCCCCTTCCAAATAGGCACCTTGGGACCCCGCACAGTTCTCCCAGCGTCTCTTAACCTAACCCGTACACGTTCAACAGTCTCAAGTGTTCTGCTTGTTGCAGGCCTTCCACAACGCGGATCACTTTCAACAGATTCTCCACCATCTTTGAAGCGTTTGTGCCACACTTTCATTTGCACTTCACTCATTGCATCTCAGAGCAGAAGGGACAAGTTTGGAGAAGCCGTTGTAGTGAAGGCACCTCCTGATCCAGGTTTGAAGGGTACGTTGGAGTTTGCTGGGTGGATAAATGGGTGGATATGAAAGCCTTCTGAATCATCTGGATAGTTTCCGCAGAGGAATGTTCAAGCTTAATGCAAAATTTGATGCCAATTCATTGTTCTACTCGCTCAGCCATTTTGAATGCGACAGACACGCAGTGCACATGCTCACTCAATGGCGTCTAGTGCCCCACTGACTAGTACAGTGAACAATGTGCATCCCAATCCGCTTTCCTTGGCTTCCAGGTTATATCAATGTCGTGCATACGGTTCTTCTTATATATTAACAGTGGCTGGGTACTTTCTGCACAGCCCTCACACAGCTGTTTGGCAAACAGTTCTGTAGTTTGTTAAATGAGGCAAAGATCAATTGAAATGTCTTTTATGCAGAATCTAAACCTGGAAAGGACTTGGACAGAAAAAAAGAAAGCAGGGTAGAGCAGGAGCGATACCAAATTGGTGGGGCTGCATCCAAGGTCTCCTGACTTATTCCCTGAGGTTCTTAGTCTCTGTGTACTTAATTTTTTTTCTTCCTTTCGTTAAAAACCTCATTAACTTTTATTTCTTAAATTTTTTACCACAGGCAAAAAGTACCTTTTTAAAAAATATATTTTATTGTGTATGTTTAAGGTATACAACATGATGTTACGGGATACATATAGATAGTATAGATAGTATAATATGTACTATAGCGAGGCAAATTAACAGACCCATCATTTCGCACAGGTATACCCATTTTTTGTGTGTGGCAAGAGCAGCTAAAATCTACTTATTTAGCAGGAAGCTCAAGTATAGTACAATTTTATTAACTACAGTTCAGTTATACATTAGATCTCTAGACTTGTTCCTCCTACATGTCTGCTACTTTGTATCCTTTGACCCATATCTCATCGTTTCCTCCCCACCACCCTGCCCCTGGTAACCACTGTTCTATTCTCTATCTCTGTATATTTGACTTTTTTTAAAAAAAAGTTTCCACTTATAAGTGTGATCATGCAATATTTTTCTTTCTGTGTCTGTCTTATTTCAGGGCATAATCTTTAGTTCTCTCTCTCTCTCTTTGTCTCTCTCTGTCCTCTGTCTCTTCTTTACTGCCTCTCACATTAATAAAGACCTGCTGTAACTTGCAATACAAGATTTTAAGGGTATCATTAAGAAAATTTATTATTGCCTTCAAAAACGTTAAGATATCAGGATAGTAAGACTCCTATCAATATGTAGGGTTGATTTCTTACTCTGTTTCACCAGAGGTTACTCGAATAATTACAGTAGTTGGGAAAAAGTTTTTGGTGACAAAACACAACTCTACCTTCCTCCTGTAGATAATAGTCTTGTCATTTTATCAAAACTTTATAGACCATATTCAATATATTCCTTTTTTTTTTGCCGGATATCATAGCACTAGCTTTTGCTTTTTTGTACGGGAACCCCTTTGATGATCTCCCTGTGTATACTTTTCATTTAGAAGAGACTTCATTGAGGGTGTTTTCTGCAGTTACTCCCAGCTCTCTGCTCCTCCCTCTGTGTTCTCACACTTGGAGACCTCATCCACTCCCATAGTTTAATATTCCA
>NW_012152618.1:1313588-1315586 GCF_000956105.1 Propithecus coquereli | reverse complement strand
ATTTATTTTTTAGCACTTCCTTACTTTCTAGTGATTCATCTCTTATTTTATGCTGCAGTGCCAGGAGTTAGCTATGCTCCCTGCAAAAACAGGTCCCTGCAGGATCGTTACAAGAGATTAGAAATAGAGAAATAGAGAAATATAGAGAAATAGAGAAATAATAGAGAATAGAGAAATAACCTAGACAAGAGACAAAGTATAGTTTAAAGAGATGGGGGAGTCAGGGGTCCTCCAGCTTTCCCATGAGCTGTGAGGCCATGAGTGAAGTTTTGCAACAGTATTTATTGGTGCAACGATTAGTTGCCAGTGGTTACAGATTTACATAATAAAAGATAATTCGTTTAGGTTTTAAGTCTCCCCAGAAGTTTCTAGAGATCCCTTAATTAATTCTATCTATGTGAGCAAACGGTATAAAATTTGTCTAAGATAAACTTCTAAGTCCTAAGATAAAATTATCAATTAGAAGAAAGGCTAAACAGAAATATAGAGGCTATATATTTCTCTATCTAGTTTCTTGTTGATTGAGACAAGTGTTCAGGAGTAAAGCAGGAACTGTCCTTGACGCTAATTGTCTCTAGCTTCAGGTGACTGCTGGGTGGGCATTCTTTGGTCATTTCTCAACCTGTGACCCCATACTGAACCTTGTCTTACACAAGCATCAGGCACAGATCTCCGAGTTTCAAGACTGGCATCGCCATGCAAATGCTCCTGATGAGTGAGATGCCCTTCTGTGGTGAGGCAGCTTTTGATCTGTGAATTAACACATTCACGTATTCCTTCAAGGCAAAGCCCTGCATAACTCCTGAAATCTTTTACGTCTCTATCTGCCAACACTGCAGTACTAGAACCAACCACTTCTCCAATGAGCCCTGGTTCCTTTTATTGGAGAGTGGTATTTAGCAACAAAGATCTAAACACAAGGTGTGCTCATTGCTAGAGTGCAACTGCTTCTATCCCCTCTTGGCGAAGAAAACTAGGACACACATGTGTTGTATCTATACTCACTCATGCACGCACACACAACTATATTTATTTCTGTATCTGTCTATTGGAATATACATATTAAAATGTGAGTCCATAATGAGGCCTCTGACCATAATCCAGCACTAGGAAATTCATTTTAGCCTTTCCCCTTTTCTTATCTTCAACTTCTTTCTTCAATAGTGAGATGCCTGGTTTTCATTATATATTACATATTTACTAACCTATTCAACCATAGTATGTAATGAAAACAGTTTCAGAATTCTTGTCCTTCTAGAGATGTGCATCCTGTAAGATTTCATTTCTTGCCCTATTCTCCTTTCCTGTATCTCATATCTATCTATTGTCTCTCATCTATTTATTTTTCCCTCCAAGTCTATGTTTCCAACAATCATATACATGTAGATGACTCCCAAATACAAATCTCCAATCTAAAACTCTGTTTGGTGAGTTCTACACCCAACACATTTACTTGGAAATTATTCAGTGATTAACATGTGTTACCAAACTGACCAGGTTGTTCTACCTCGATCTTTCAAAGCTCCTTACTACTTTTAGCCCAAAAGTTATAAAGCTATCAACTCTAAGCCATGCTTAACCTTCCAGATTTAATTCTTGTTTATTCTCCAGCTATATTCTTAGCTTAATATACAGAATATTATCTGATTCCAGATCAAATCACATTATGCTATGTCAACACTCTCAGCCTTCATATGTATTGTTCCCTCCCTCGGCAATGGTCTTTCTTCTTTAAATTTTTTCTCCTTTTTCAAAGTTTAGTTTATTTCACCTTTTCTGAGGCCTCAGATCTCTATAGATCTCTGCACTGTTCCATATCAGCCTGATTATTTACTTATCTGTGCTTTCACAGCATCTATTCACAACTCACAATATCATGCTGTAATGTTGTAATTATACTGTTATAATTGGTTTATATGTTTGTTGCACCTCCCACCCTGCCCCCCACCCCACATCTTAACTATTGCAGTTTCAGAGTAGGTAGCTAGATATTGACCC
>NW_012152618.1:1306284-1313538 GCF_000956105.1 Propithecus coquereli | reverse complement strand
GAACAGTTGTGACAGAGATTATGTGGCTGCAAAGTCTAAACTATTTTCCAGCTGGCTCTTTAGAGAAAAGATTGCCTACCCTAGATTTAAGAAGACACTGCGACAAAAAGAAAATCTCCATACCTTTATCTTTCTGAAATAGATATGCATCACAAGACAATAATTTTGATTTTGCAAATATAAAATGAATAACAGAGCAAATTATCACTTAGGAACCAAATGAAATTTCTCTTCATCTATAAGGTTTTCCCTACTATCCCTACAAAGGTAACTGTCTCCCTCCTTTGTGCTACAATGCACCCGTTATAACAATGGAAACATTAATGTTTGCTTACATATTTGGCTTCGTAATTAAATTATGATCTTTATAGGGGCAAGGAGTATATTATATTTATCTTGACTCACTCTAATACCTATAATTGTGCTGTGTAAATGCTAGCTGCCCAATAATTGCTCATTGTGAGAAAAGATAAATGGATGGTTATTGTAAGTAAGAAATTGCAATCCAGTGAAAGATAGCTGTTAGCGTTTCTATTTATCTTATTCCTTCAGAATTTTGGGAAATATTCTCAATCAACAGGCTAACTCAGCATGGTTACACATGATGATACTGTTTTATTTGTAAACATTATCTGAAGAGATGACAAAGGTAGAAATAACTAATAGTTTCATGACAAAATCAAGTTTAAAAGGCTTGTAGATAAATTCAATTAATTGAATATAGGGTATTGGAGGGATATACCTGTCCTATTTTGAAAAAAAGCGATGTTGTTTTTGTCAAGCAGGTTGGCAGTAAATATCAAAGGCAGATACTGATTGGTATAGAATATCGTTTAATCTTAATAGAGGAAACCTAATGCTCCTATAAATTGAGCCATGTGGCCACTCTCAGCTACCTTTCATTTATCTACTTGTTAATTTCTTTGTTTATTTAACTATCATGTATCATATGTCAGGGACTGGATTATGTGCATTTGCTTTTAAAAATGCAAAAACTCTGTGAAATAAACATGTTTAGTTTTCTTTTGTAGGTTAGGAAACCCTTATAAAATACATAATTTGCCAGAAAAGATAAATGGATGGTTATTGTAAGTAGTTAGCGAGAGACCAGATCTTGTTATCAGCATGTGCTTTTTACCGAGCACAAACGTAAATTCAGGTAAGTCATTTAATCTTATTGGAGAGGTACATGTGCCTTACTAGTCCGTGCACCTTACTGCTTACACTGCAAAATTGGTGTATTCTTTCTCTATCTCTATCATAACAAATTAGGACAAATTTGGTTGCTAGAAAAGGTACAACTTTATTGTCTCACAGTTCTGTAGGTCAGAATGCTGGGTGCAGTGTGGCTCAGCAAGGTCCTTTGCTTAGAATATCATACGGCCATTGTCAAGGTTCCTTGATTCCTACATTCCTTCCAGAGGCTCTAGGAATCAATCTGCTCCAAGCTCATTTAGGCTATTGGCCAAATTCAGTTTCTTGTGGTCTGAGGTCCCTATTTCCTTGCTGGCTGTCACCTGAAAGACTGTCTCCATGCCTAAAGGCAAGCATTGCTCTTCATTGCATTGCCCTCTCCATCTTCAAATCAGAATCGGTGGGAAAAGTCCTCTTACTTTGAGTCATCTCTCTGGATTCTTCTTCTTCTGCACCTGTCTTGCCTCCAGCCAGAGAAACATCTCTGTTTTTCAGGACACAGGTGATTACATTGAGTCCACCTGGATAATTCACAAAAACTTCCCTACCTTAAGATTCATAGCTTTAGATTATCTGCAGAGTCCCCTTTGCCATATAGAGTAACATATTCACAGGTTCCAGGGATTAGGGAACATCTTTGGGATAGACAATTTTGAGGACCATTCTGCCTAGTAGGACCCCTTTCTTAGAGAATTCTTTGGAAACAGATATATATGTCATGATTGGCTTGATTATACTGTAACAACAAATGACCTCAAAATCTCAATGGTTGATGAAAACATAGGTTTACTTCTTCATCATGCTTTATTAAAGTTTGGTTTCTGTCCTACCCTGCACCATTTTCTCTCTAGGACCCAAGGCGACAAAGCATCCTTCATCTGGAACATTGCCCGTGATCATGGCCCAGTAAAAAGGTACGTGATGGACCACCTAACTCTTCTTCCTAGAAATGACACACGTCATTTCTCATATGTCGTTGGCTGAAATGTGTCACATGGTTTTGCATAATGCTTTCCCCCATGAAAGTTACTACAAAAAGGAAAAAGGGGATATTTGGTGCAAAATAATATAATCTACCATAATGTACAAGCTTCTTATCATTGCTGTAATAGATCTTCTGTTTAAGACTAGAATTCTCAAACAATCCACACTGAATCCTTACTGTCAGAGAAAGATACACGGTATTACAAGGGGATTTTATTTCCAGTACTGAGACTCTATGTAGAATATTCAGACTAGTGATAGCAAACCAGTACCTAGGGGGATAAAACAAAGGAACAAAAGGAAAGCCTTTAGTAAGGACACCAAGTAAGCCAAAAATTATGCACATGCTGTGAGTAAGGAAAGTGTGAAAATTATTTTGCTTATATTTTTTAAGGCCCTAAATAAAAACAAAACCTGAAAATGGCAAGAAATGATTGAGCCTATGTTAACAGTCTTTCAAATTAAAGACATTTGAAATGTTAAGGATTAGAATTGAGTTGTGTTATGTTATCCAAATAATCTTGCCATCCTCACTTTTGAAATCAAGATGATAATTGCTCTAATCTTCAAGTACATACCAGTTTTTCTTTACAGAGGAAAAAATTTCCAAAAAGGTGACTAACATTTACTTGACATCTCCCTTGAGCCTTCCTGGATAGAAGGGAATGATTTTGTTTTCTCTTTCTTTTTTGGACCAAGCACAGCTGGTATCATTCAGAGGTTATGAGACTAACACTGTGGATTATGGTCCACCTTGGTAGGGTGGCTGCAGGATTCATGCCTATGTGTTGGACTGCAGGTTACCATGAGGGAAAAACATTGAGGGGAGGAGCTACTGTGTATGTGTCTAATAAATAATGTTCTGCTAGTAGGTGGAAGACCAGGTTGTTGTGGAGGTTGCAGATATATAAGGAAATGTCTGGACTTTAAGAAACATTTTATCCTTACTGTCTTAGACTCCTTGGGAGTTAATGTCAATGATAGCAACTCAGTCCCAACCATTACGTGGATCATTGTTATGTATTTATTATTAAATACCTATTATCTTTTTGTGCACATGCAGCAAAACCTAGCTCAACTGTCCCGTCTCTTTGAAATGCTCTGTGTCTTTTCTCATCACTCTATGTGATGAAGCTCACATCCTCTGTGCTCCTTCAGGACCATTTATAAGTCCCCTGTTTTAGCACCTATGTCCCACTTGTGGAGTTAAATATACTGATATCTCCCTGCCCACCCCAGAGTGTGAGCTCTCTGATGTAATCCTGCAAATCAACATATAATGCTGGTAAAATATCTTAGTTTAAAAACAACAGCAACAACAACAATGCATTTATAAAATGCATTTATATGGAATCAAATGCCATATTAAGGCAGAATTGTAGAGATATGGGCCATATCTAGAGAAATTATCAAATCAAAAGGAATAGTAAATACAGGTCATAGTCAGCTCTTTAAAATTGAGCTACATATGATAGTACTGAATGCCAAGAATAGGGGTTCAAAATTGTGGTCTATTCCTTTTGGGCCCTTACAGAATTAGGGTTACACAGTAAGTTCAGAGGTTGTCATGCCTGTCAAGAGCAGAAATAATCTTTTGCTAAAGGTTCATGATGAGACTTAGCATTTTACCCACTCCAGGATTAAGCCGCAGAGTAGAAACATGCATAGATATGACACATTTCTTCAAAGTCTTTTACCTTGAGGTTCAGAGGAAGCACATCTCGAGTCAGAGGGCTTACATGTTACTGTTTTATTGGAGAGTCCACCAATCGCAGGAAGTGGAAGGGAGGGCTGAGAGAAGTGAGGCAGGGAAAAAGTGAGAACCAATATGAAGGCATGTTGCTAAACTAGCCACCTCTAATGTGCCTGACTACTTAGGACACACAGCAGGATCAACCCTTGGCAGGGCAAAAGAGGAAAGAATTGACACACTAACCACCTCCCTTTTCCAACTGGGTAAAGGTTCACCCTGTAAGCCCACACTTCCAGACTGCACATGTGTGAACGAGCATAGGTGACAAGTGGACTCCTGTAGAAGCCTTGAGAGGGAATCTCCCTGGTGGTGGGCGAGATGTGTGCCATGCAGCAGGGTGTCAGTGCCTGCTAGAGTGCATCTGCATGAAGACAGTGGTGCCTGCTCAGAGCAGAACAAGGGAGAGGTGAGCCAAGTGCATGGGGGGTACATGCAGTGTGCTTCCGGACCTCCTGGAAGAATGTACTTGTTCCTTATCCATCCTCTGTGTATTGGTGCAGTCCATGAGAGTGAATCTCTTTCCTAGATCCTCCAGCTTTTAAAAACAGAAAATTCAACTAGACCCCTAGAACATATTTCTAAAGGAAAAAGTTATTTAGTGTTTAAAGCAATTTTAAGTAGTAGTTTCAGAAGCTCTTTAATTAGTAGAAATAAGCTAACACTTTTCACTTGGATTAAGGTCCAGCAGTAACTTCCTTAAAGACCAAATGGTAAGGCCGGGCATGGTGGCTCATGCCTGTAATCTTAGCACTCTGGGAGGCTGAGGTGGGCAGATCGTTTGAGCTCAGGAGTTTGAGACCAGCCTAAGCAAGAGTGAGACCCCGTCTTTACTAAAAAAATAAAAGAAATTAGCTGGCCAACTAAAAATATATATGGAAAAAATTAGCCGGGCATGGTGGCACATGCCTGTAGTCCTAGCTACTTGGGAGACTGAGGCAGTAGGACTGCTTGAGCCCAGGAGTTTGAGGTTGCTGTGAGATATGTCTCAAAAAAAATAAAAAAAAAGACCAAACAATGATAAAATAGTCCATGTAAGAAAAGAAAATGCTGTCTGCCTACATATTTTAATTGGGGGGGGTCTATAAGAAAATCTTAATTGTAAAAGGTAATTGCAACCATAGATGTATGGTAAGAATGTCATTTTAAATCATTCTGATATTGCAAACCAAGGTAATGGATTTGAAGTAGTTACAAATCATAGGTCACAAAGTGCTCTGTGTCTTTTAATTCATTCTTTCATTAATTGTTGAATGCATGTTGAGTCACTGGCACTATTATAGGCTCATCAGATGAACAATAATAATAAAATATGGCTGGCTGTGTTTTAGAAGATTGCAAACTCTGGTGGGAGAGCAGATAAACATGTGGTTATAAAACAGTGTGAAAAATGGTATGGTGAGAGTCAGTGATGAGTGATTAGTAGATGACACAGCAAGTCCAGGCTGTCAGGTTCCAAGAGAAGTCTCTAGAGCACCTCACAGCCAAAGAGGAACCTAAAGAAAGTTGGAGATTGGCAGCCACTGGCATTGGGAAGAGGGAGTCGGGAGGTCTCCTTGGAGAGGAGAAACAGATGCAAAGGCCATTTCAGAAAAATGTAACCTTCAAAAAACTACAAATAATCACTGGGGCTGGAAGTATTAATAGGAGTAGTATCAGGAAGGGTAACTCATAGGGAGCTTTCATGCATGAAGTAGTGAGTCACTAGAAGATTTCAAGCAAATGAATGAAATAATCAGATTTGTGTCTTTGAAAGATGACTTTGACATTTGAGTGGAGTGAAACAGGAATCAGGAAGATATTAATAAGTAATGAGGTAGTATCTGCAAGAAACAATGAAGTCTGAAACTGAAGTTGCAGCAGTGGAAATAGAGATAAGTGATCTGTTTAATGAGAATCCACATCACTGGGGGACACAGTGAACGAACTCAATTAGGAGAAAATGAGTCAAGATTATTTCCAAATTCCAGGCTTGAGCAGCTCAGCGGGTGATGTTGTTGTTAGCCAAACATGAAATATAGGAAGAGACACAAGTTTAGGGGAAGGGAGTGTGGCATAGGAGTAGGGAATGGGAAAATTTAGAATAATTTCACCTGTTTAATAATTACTTGTCAATGGACTGAGTAAGTTTCACTTTCTCAATACATTTGAAATAAAATAAATAATTTTTATGTGGCTTTACTAGTAAAACTGAGGTTGACATGACATTGTTATGAAATTTGCCAGCTGTTTACATCCATGCAACTTTGAAAAGTTTAAAACCCAATGTTTGTCATAGACACACAAGTAATTTCAAATTTGCTGTAGTCTTCTATAGCTTTTTCTAAATGGGTGTTGAATCGCTCTTTTGCTGAATTATTTGAACTTAGCTATTATCTTGTGCAACAGTATCACAGTAATTTTATTGTCCTGCACCACTTATTAGAATTGATGTAGCTCAAAATCAGATGTGATTTTAGTATTCATTGGTGGATCTTGCCTGTGGTCATTATTACTGGGGTGTTTTAATGGTGATTTTCTATTTCTTATTTCTTGCTCCCTCTTCCTCTCTCTGTCTCTCCCTCCCTCCCCCTTTTTCTCTCTTTATATATCTCTTATTTATTTATTTATTTATTTTTTAGCACTTCCTTACTTTCTAGTGATTCATCTCTTATTTTATGGTGCAGTGCCAGGAGTTAGCTATGCTCCCTGCAAAAACACGTCCCTGGCAGGATCGTTACAAGAGATTAGAAATAGAGAAATAGAGAAATATAGAGAAATAGAGAAATAGAAATAGAGAAATAATAGAGAATAGAGAAATAACCTAGACAAGAGACAAAGTATAGTTTAAAGAGATGGGGGAGTCAGGGATCCTCCAGCTTTCCCATGAGCTGTGAGGCCATGAGTGAAGTTTTGCAACAGTATTTATTGGAGCAACCATTAGTTGCCAGTGGTTACAGATTTACATAATAACAGATAATTCGTTTAGGTTTTAAGTCTCCCCAGAAGTTTCTAGAGATCCCTTAATTAATTCTATCTATGTGAGCAAACGGTATAAAATTTGTCTAAGATAAACTTCTAAGTCCTAAGATAAAATTATCAATTAGAAGAAAGGCTAAACAGAAATATAGAGGCTATATATTTCTCTATCTAGTTTCTTGTTGATTGAGACAAGTGTTCAGGAGTAAAGCAGGAACTGTCCTTGACGCTAATTGTCTCTAGCTTCAGGTGACTGCTGGGTGGGCATTCTTTGGTCAGTTCTCAACCTGTGACCCCATACTGAACCTTGTCTTACACAAGCATCAGGCACAGATCTCCGAGTTTCAAGACTGGCATCGCCATGCAAA
>NW_012152618.1:1293216-1295339 GCF_000956105.1 Propithecus coquereli | reverse complement strand
ATATTTTACTATTCATATAAACTCTCTTTGCATATACTTCAGCTTCTCTGTATGTTACCTACAAATGATCATAAAAAAGTTGTTTCTTATCAGAGGAAGTAGAATTATCACTTCCAAATTGGAAGCTTTGCTTCTCACCTTTAATATGGCTGAAGGTTATAGCAGATATTATCAGGAGTCAGGGCAACAGAGTTGTCTCAGATTGAGCTAATAGTCAATAATCAATTCCTTCCACTAGGCCTTATTCACACACTGCCACTGCTCAGCAAGCTAAGTTTCTTGTACATATGCTGCTGAACATTTGAACTTAATTGACTTTTCTTGAGTCAATATGTAAAAAGCACTTATTCATGTTAGTTTGTCAAAAGCCTAATAAAAATCAGAATTTTGATGTGGCTATCAAAAAAGTTAATGTAATGAAAATAATTGAGGACACTTTGTGCGGGGAAATAGAGAAATTTATCTTCAAATATTTAAAGATTAGTTATATGAAGAGGAATTAAAGGTCAAGTTTCTGTTAGCATCAGAGAATAAACTTGATAGTAGAATATCTGGATTTAAGTACTTGTTCTGTTCTCTTACCATCTTTGTACCTTTGAGTAGCTTATGAGCTCTCTGAACTTTATTTTTCTGGTTGGCAAAATGGAAATTAGAAAGATTCATACATTGAAGCATTGATGATGAAGTAATGTATTTGAAAATGTTTATGATGTTCTAAGTGTGCTTTCTTGGGCAAGTTACTTGGCTTCCCTAAGCTTCTCTTTCTCATCTGTCAAAGATTTGTTCATTCATTTACGCATTTGCCCTGTCCTTTTTTCCTCACTGAGCAACAGTGCTTGTCTCCTCAAGTGACAGAGATCACCATGTTCTCTTATGTTTTCTTCCTCCGGAAAGTAACTTGGGACAATGGGAGAAGTCACATCTTTTGCTTCCATTCCACAGAGCTGTTTCATAATTTTTTCCTGTGTTATTAGTTTCTAACAGTGGGAGAGCAATCCTGACAGCTTTTAATCCTTTGTGGGCAAAGTCTCTTGTATTCCGTAGTGATTTATTCACTCAATGTGTATTTAATGTATCTAATTCCTCATCAAATGTGGCAATGTGCTAGCATATTTGATTAAATATGAATAAAATACAATCCCTTTTTCCCAATAATCTTAAAATCCTGGGGGAGGGTGGGACAAAACAGGCAAACACAGCAATAAGTGTAATAAGATACATTATATACCAACTGGCATATGTTACTCTTAATATTATTTGCAAAGTGAGTGTCAAAATATCAGTACAGACTGATCAAAGACATTGGAGAAGCCTTCATAAGGAGGTGGTATATTTAGGTCATTAAATATAATGTCCAATTTCGAGCCAAAAATGTAGTTTACTATATCTCAAACAAGAAGCAGTACAATTAATCAAAGTATACACCTAAACTATCAACACAGTTTTGCCATCATAACGGTAGCTTGTTTATGCCAGTAGCAAAGACCCTGGAGAGAGAGTGGCAATGAAATCATGAAAGGTGTTTTCCACAGCTTGTTGAGAATTGAATATTTTTCCTTGCAAGAAGTGGCCCAAAGCCTGGAGAAGTGGTAGTCAGTCGGTGCAAGGTCTGGTGAATATGATGGATGACAGAGAGTTTCCACGTTCAGCTGCTGTAGTTTGAGTAGCGTTGTTTGTTCTACCTGTGGTCAAGTGTTGTCTTGCAAGAGGATTGACCTGTCTATATTGATCAATCTTGGCTGCTTAATCACAAGCATCCTCTTCATTTCATCCAGTTGGTTGCAGTAGACATCCGCTGTAATCGTTTGATCAGGTTTTGTGAAGCTGTAGTGGATAATACCAGCGTGGGACCACCAAACAGACTCCATTAACTTTTTTTGATGAATATTTGGTTTTGGACTATGTTTTGGCACTTCATCTTTATCTAACCATTGGGCCAAATGCTTGTGATTGTTGAAGAATCCATTTTTCATCACATGCAACAATGTGGTGTAGAAATGGCTCGTCCTATGTAGTGATGGCAAAGAAAGACAATCTTTGAGACAATTTCTCTTCGATGCTGGTTTGATTCATGCAGAACCCATCTATCCAGCTTATTTACCTTGCTGATTTGTTTCAAATGG
>NW_012152618.1:1284345-1292576 GCF_000956105.1 Propithecus coquereli | reverse complement strand
AAAATCAGAAGCCAAAATGTGGGTTTGAAAGATTGAGGATGTACCTTCATAATAAAAATAAAACAAGAAGTGTCAAAGTGAAACGTCAGAGAAATCAACTGTCAAATTTAAAGAAATTGGACATTTCATACTTAATAACCTAATATTTGATACAGATCTGGACGTGTGAAAAGCATTTTAACTGATGTAAGAGATGGAGAGTTTTCCATTAAGTTTTCCCCAATCCCTCCAGTCAGAATTTGCTGCCCACTCTGTCGTATTTTGTTTTCAGATTTATTGTATCAATTATCCCTGATTGCTTTATAGTATAACTGTAGGTGGATTGTATCACCTCTGTAACAGCAGGCTCCTTGGAAGCAGAAACTATCACTAAGGTGATTCATGTTTGCATCATTTTCCTTCAAATTTAAGTTTAAAGTCCTCTTAATCTAGTAATGCATCTTCTGCCTTCTTGCCAAATGCAACAAATCTGAGAAAATAATATTTATGAAATGAGACAGAAACTGAGTGTTAAATTGAATAGGGGATGAAGGGTTAGGGAAGGATCAATGACATCAAATGTCATTAAATTGTAGGTCAAATCTCATTATAATGTTCTTGGAGGGATTTGCTAAATTTTCTGTGTTGTACTTTATTTTGTTATATTAGGAACTACTTGAAATAAGCAGATCACTAAAATAGATTGTTGGTAATCTTTTCCCTAATCAGAGATGTTTAATTTTGTAGTGTTTGTTTTAACCAGTGTGACCTGTACTAAACTTGGTCATTTATGTGAGATGTTTTCTGCAAAAACAGACAATTGCTTATAATGACATGAGAAGGTTTGAAAATGAGGTAGGAGTATTCTCTAGCACCCACAGGGGAATTTGGAGGAGTAATCAGGACAAATATTTAAATGACTACAGTCTTCCCATTTATCTAAACTTCAAAGTTCAGGAAAAATGTAACATAAATAAATAAAAAATAGGGAATTACTGATTAGAGTCCTAAAAGAGCAGGAAAATTATATATTACACTTAAAATTTTATCTCACAGAATATTACAATCAATAAACATTTAGAAATTAGTGCATTTTATTTAGTAAAATGATACGTACAGTTTTGACACAATAATAAATAATGTAATTGATGTAGGTTATTATGATTTTTTTGTATGTGAGAGAAGCCCTAGTAGGTTGAATAATGGCCACCCTAAAATATCAAGTCCTAATTCCTGAAATGTATAAATGTTACTTTATTTGGGAAAAGGTCTCAACGCCATTGCTTCAATGGGACACATACTAACTGCTAGAGAAAGGAGCTTTTAATATTCATTAATAAATCTTAAACTTTAATTATATTATTTCATAATTATTACTGTGCCTAGATTTCAACTACAATGATTGAGAAAGCAATAGTGTTTATTATAACATTATGATTTCCAATAATTTTTAAGATTTGAGTAGATCACATAAAGACTTAATAGCAGTATTTGTAGAAACACACCAGAATGTCTCATTCGAGATCTAATTAAGGCAATCCATGAAGTAATTAATATAAACTTACAGTGTTGAGAAAAAGAGAGAAGAAAGGGAAACCTTTCTCAGTTTGACACCTCAAAGCTGAAGCAATTTCAATCTTTTTCATCAAAACCGATTCTTTTGCTTAATAAAGACGGCATTAAAAAACATGAGGTTTCGTATTTATTCCCTTCTATCTTCTAGGGTCTTTATCATTATGTATTATGACTTCAGTCTCCAGAATGCACAGGATCATTATGGTAAGAATGAAATAACTGGAACATCAGTTTAGACACAGGCTACAATTTGCAAGCTCAGTCGAAATAATTTTTGTAATAGGTCATTCCTTGAAGTTCAGATTAAAATTACTATTCAGCCACACAAAGAAATGAAACAATTTAAATCAAAATGATAGTTAAACAATCTGTAGCATCCATCATAAATCATTGGTATACTTTAAAAGACTCTGGTAAATAATTCAACAAATATTTCTGCCTCATATTTTTCATAGTTATAAATGGGAATTAGGGTATACCGATCCATGTACAACTATATCTAATAAATGAAGCCTGAAAACAAAAAGCATCGTAATAAATTACCTCCTAAATCAATCTAGTGGTAATATGAGTAGCAAATTAAAAATAAGGCCCCCAAAACAGACCTGCATGGGACAGAGCAAAGAGCCCTGGAATAGAAACCAAGAGAATGAGGATCCAGCTCTTGAATGTTTTCATTACTGATGTAAGAAAAGGAAAATCACTTCAGTTTCTTGAATATTAGTTCCCCATTTGTCTGATGAAGAAGGTTAACTAAAGTTCTCTGATGTCTAATTTGAAAGACTCTACACGCCTCAATCGTGAATTTTTTGTAGTTTTATGGGTATAAAATTCTATGCATAGCATTTCACTTTGTGTCAGGCAGTCTTCCAAGCACTTTGCAGATAATAACAGGGCACATTTGTCATGATGGCATTTTGGCAAGCAAATTTGTCCATTGAGAAATAACTCACATTCAATTCACCCATTTAAAGTGTACTGTTCAATGACTTTAGTATATTCATAGAGTTGCGCATACATCACCCATGTCAATTTTAGAACATTTCATTTCCCCCAAAACAAGCCCTGTACGCTTTGGTCATCACCCTCTCCCCCAATATTCCCATCCCTCCCAGCCTTAGGAAACCACTAAACCACTAAACCACTTCTTTCTCTATAGATTTGCCTATTCTTGATGTTTAATATAAATAAAATCATATGGTATGTGGTCCTTTATGACAGATTTCACTTAATGTAAGATTTTTAAGATTCATTCATCTTGTAACATGTTTCAGTACTTCATTCCCTTATATTGCTGAATAACATTTCATCATATGGATATACCCAACTTTATTTATCTGTTCATCAGTTGATGAGTATTTAGGTTGTTTCCACCTTTTCAGCTATGATGAGTAATGCGGTTATGAGCATTCATGTAAAAGCTTTTGTGTTAATATTAATACTTGTTCTTACTTCTCCTGGGTATATAATTAGGAGTAGAACTTCTAGTGGTTATATGGTAATTCTGTGGTTAGCCTTTCGAGGAAAATCCAGGCTGTTCTCCAAAGTGGCCGTACCGTTGTACATTCCTACCATCAGTACATGAGGGCTCCACTGTCTCCAATGCTTGCCAACACCTGTTTATAGCCATCCTAGTGGGGACGAAGTGGTATCTCACTGTGGTTTAGATTTGTATTTCTTTGATCAAAATGTTCATTCAAATCCTTTGCCCATTTTAAGTTGAGTTTTATGTCTTTTCATTATTGAGTGTTAAGAGTTCATTATATAGGCTAGATACAATTCTCTCATCAAATACATGATTCGCAAAAAATATCTCATTCTGCAGGTTGTCTTTGTACTTTCCTGATACTGGTTTTGGAAGTGTAAAGTTTTTAATTCTGATGAAGCCCACTATACACACACACACACATACACATACACACACACACACGCTTATCTCACAAATACACATACATATTTGTTGCCTATACTTTTGCTGTCATATTTAAGAAACCTTTGCCCAATCTAGGGCTCAAGTGAATTTTCAGTTTTCACCTTAACATGAACTTGGAATTAAAAACCCCTAACACCAAACATGGGCTTCGGACCTCTAGATCATATTTAGAGTTTACATAATGACATAAAAATCTCATGTTGTAATTTTAATTTTCATGTAGCAAATTTTGGTAGTAATTTATGCAAATACAGATGACTTAGATGTATGTTATTTGAGGTAATTTAACCACTAATAACTTTTTATGTTGTAATAATTTTTTATTTTCTAAGTTTTAGATCCGCAGAAAAGTTATTAAGACAGTATAGAGTTCTCACATGCTTTAAACCCGGTTTTCTTTATTGTTAACATCTTACACTAAGCTGGTGCATTTATCACAATTAATGAACCAGTACCAATATATTACTATTAACTAATGTTCATGCAATATTCAGATGTCCTTAGTTTTTACATAATGTCCTTTTCCTGTTTCAGGGTCCCACACAGGATACCACGTTTAGTCATCATGTCACCTTAGGACCCCCTTACCTCTGACTGTTTCTCAGACTTTCCTTGTTTTTGATGACCTTGACAGTTTGAAAAGTACTGGTCAGATATTTTATAGAGTGACCTGTAGTTGATATTTTCCTGATGCTTTCCTTATGATTAAACTGAGGTTCTGGGTCTTTGGGAGGAAGACTACAGAGGTAAAAGTGCCATTTTTTAATCTTACAGCAAGTATCATGACTTCTTTGTCATGATATGCTGTGGTTGTCCTTGATCACAGGGCTCAGGGAACCTTTGCTAGATTTCTCCATTGTAAAGTTACTCCTTTTTTCCCTGTTTACACTGTATTCTTTGGAATACAGTCATTATGCATGGCCCATACTTAGAAAGGGAGTTATGTTCCACTGCTTTGAGGGCAGAATAGCCACACAATTTATATGGAATTATTCTGCACAGGATTTGCCTGCTCCTCCCAACTTAAATCATATAATCATTTATTTATATCAGCATAGACTCATGAATATTATTTTATACATTGGGTTATAATCTCATAATGCTCTACTCATTTTGTTGCTCAAATTATTCCAACTTTGAGCGCTCCCAGCAGTCCCAGTTGGATTTGATGTACCTTTGACATATGCTCATTATTACGAGATTTATTTATTTATTATTTATATTTTCAGTGCTTGCTTCCTTGCTGACACTAGGCAATACTCTAGACTTATCTCATATATTCCCTACCCCATTCCTGCAATAAGCCATTTCTCCAAGGAGCTTCAGTTCCTTTTTACTGGAGAATGGTATTAGAAACCAAGGTCTCGGCACTAGGTGTACTGACTGCCAATGAGGTGTCTTTGCTCCTAGCACCTATCAACTGCTGAAGCAAGGAGATATATGTGTGCATACTAACTGTGTAAGACTTACATCTATAAACACTTTCATATATAATGATATTTGATCAATAATGGACTGCATATATGACAGTGGTCCCATAAAGTTATAACAGAATTCAAAAATTCCTGTGGCCTAGAGACGTAGTAGCCATCATAATGTCATAGTATAATGCATCACCTTCTCTATGTTAGATATGTTTGGATACACAAATACTTACCATTATGTTACAATTGCCTGCAGTATTCACTACAGCAACATGCTGTACAGGTTTGTAGCCTAGGAGCAATAGGCTATATCATACAGCCTAGGTGTATAGTGGGCTATACCATCTAGGTTTGCGTAAGTACACTGTATGGTGTTCACACAATGATGAAATCACCTAATGACTTATTTCTCTAAATTATCCCGATCATTAAGTGATGCATGACTGTATATGTAGTCACTCGTGACTATATTAAGCTAAACATAAGTTAATATCAAGATCTTCAACTAAAATTCACCACCACATTGATTGTTTTAGCTTATTTTCCTTACTTATCTATAAACTCCTACTCCAATAGTCAGAAAACATGGCTCCTACCATCTGTGATCCATTTATGTGCTCAATTCTGGTATGCACGCACAGTGGTTTGAGAACTGCTTATTTGTACAACCATGGAGAATAATCATACCAACCACAAATCATTTTCAAAGTTACTGAGTTCAGTACCATTTCCCCATGCATTTTAATGAGGTTGTTTTATATTTTATGTAGATTCTTTGGTGATAGTCTACGTTCCATCCTGGGAACCCCTAATCTCCTAAATATATAGATGTTTAAATTTGGATACATTAAGATTCACTCTTATTTTGTAAAGTTCTATGAGTTTTGATAAGTTCATCCAAATGGATCCACCATTATAGGATTATACAAAATAATATTTCACCAGTCTAAAAAATCTCCTGGGTTTCACCTAGTCAACCCCATCCTACCTCAAACCTGCTAATCATTTGATCTGTTTACCATGTTTGTAGTTTTGTCTTGTCACAGACATGGAATAATACAGTATAAAATCTTTCCAGACTGTCTTCTTTCAATTAGATATAAACATTTAAGATCTATCCCATTGCTAGCTCACTCCTTTTTATTTTTTATTTTATTTTATTTTTTTGGGGGGGGGGAAAGACATAATTTATTTATTTTTATTATTCCAGGGTTTTGTGAGGGTACAAACATTATAGTTACACTTTATGTCTTTACCTCACCCAAATGCGGGTTAAAGGCATGCCCTTCCCTCCCTTTAGTGCTCCCCGTGTCCTTTAGTTGTAGATTTGCATCCCCCTAATCCCTAGAGAGTATTTCTGCCATGTGATCAACCTAGTGTTGATCAGTTAGTACCAATTTGATGGTGAGTACAAATGGATCCCGTTCTTCTGCTCTTGTGGTGCCCCACTTTGGATAATGGGCTTAAGTTTAATCCAGGAAAGTATAAGAGGTGCTAGATCACTGTCATTTCTTATGATTGAGTAATCTTCCATTGTAAACATATACCAAATTTTGATAATCCACTCATGGATTGACGGGCACTTGGGTTGTTTCCACATTCTTGCAATAGTGAATTGTGCTGCCATAAACATTCGAGTGCAGATGTCTTTATCGTAGAATGTTTTGTGCTCTTTTGGGTAGATGCCTAATAGTGCTATTGCTGGATCGAATGGTATTTCTATTTTTAGCTCTCTGAGGTATCTCCAAATTCTTTTCCACAGAGGTTGCACTAATTTGCAGTCCCACCAGCAGTGTAAAAGTGTTCCTGTCTCTCCACATCCTTGCCAACATTTGTTGTTTTGTGTTTTTTTTTGATAGAGGCTAGGTGATACCTCATTGTGGTTTTGATTTGCATTTCTCTAATGATTAGAGATGTTGAGCATTTTTTTATATGTTTGCTGGCCATTATTCTGTCTAGCTCACTCCTTTTTATCATTAAACAATATTTCATTATACAGCATATGATAATTTATCCATACATTTACTATAGGACATCTTTGTTGCTTCCAATTTTTGGCAATAAATGAATAAAGCTGCCATAAAATTTTACTTGCAAGTATATATGTGAACATAAGTTTTCAAATCAGTTGGGTAAATACAAAAAAGTGTGATTGCTGGATGTTGTGGTAACACTGTGCTTAGCTTTGTAAGAAACTGCCAAACTGCTTTCTAAAGTGGCTGTACCATTTTCAAATCCCACCACCAATTAATGAGAGTTCCAGCTGATCTGCAGTCTCACCAACAATTGAGATTGTCTTTTGTCTTTAACTTTAGCTATTCTGTGTAGTGGTATTTAAGTTTTGTTTGAATTTGCAATGTCCTAATTATGAAAGATGCTAGGTATCTTTTCATTTGCTTATTTTCTGTCTCTATCTACCATCTATCTCTCATCTACCTGTCATCTATCTGTCTATCTATCTATCTATGTCATCTTTTAGGAGAGGTAGATATTTAGATTTTCTCAGTTTTTTAAATTGAGTTGTTTGCTTCCCTATCATGGATTTCTAAGGTTCTTTCTGCATTTTGTATGTAAGTCCTCTGTCAGATACATATTTTCCAAATGTTCTCTCCCAGTCTGTGGTTTCTCTTTTCATTCTCTTAACCCTGTCTTTCACATGTCAGAAGTTTTAATTTTAATAAATTCAAACTTGTCAGTTGTTTTTCACTATCACACTTTTGCTGTTGTATTTAAAATCTCATCCCCAAAGCCAAAGTCACATAGATAGATTTTTCTCCTTTGTTTTCATCCAGAAGTTTTAGAATTTTACATCATTCTAAGTTAATGATTCATTTTAAGTTAATTTTTGGGTAAAGTGTAAATTCTGCACCTAGGCTTATTTATTTGTTTTTTTAAATAGGCCTCCAAGTCCGATTGCTCCAGCCTGGTTTGTTGAGAACATCATCCTTTCTCCATTGAATTGCCTTTGCTCCTGTGTCAAAAACCAGTTGGCTGTATTTGTGCAGATCGATTTCTGGGCCCTCTCTGTGTTCCACAGTCTGTGTCTACTCCTTTGTCAATACCATGTTATCTTGATTTCTGTAGTTTATAGTGTCTTTAAATCAGGTAGTATGGTCTTCTAATTTTGTTCTTCCTCAGTATTATGTGGAGAATTCTTGGTGATTGGTATTTCCATGTACATTTTTCTATCAGTTATTTCATATCTACTAAAGTTTGCTGGGATTTCTATTGAGGTTGCATTGAGTATACAGATCAAGTTGGGGGAATTGACATTTCAATAATCTTGTGTCTGCCAATCTATTTATTTATATTGTATTTTA
>NW_012152618.1:1263862-1281644 GCF_000956105.1 Propithecus coquereli | reverse complement strand
TAGGGGAACAACTGACTTTTATATATTGGCCTTGTATTTGGGGAACTTTCTATTTTTTGTTATCAGTTTCAGGTTTGTATTTTTTCCCCTGGGGCAAGGTATGGGTGGGAGAGATTCTTTATGATTTTACACATAGACAATCATATCTGTAGGATGTTGAATACGAGTGGTAAGAGAGGACATCATAGCTTTGTTCCCAATCTTAAAGGGGAAGAGTCTCTCACCATTAAATATGATGTTAACTGTAAGATTTTTGTATATTTTTTGGTTTGTGTTTAAAATTTTTTATTTTTAATTATTATTATATTTAAATATCATATTACTTTTAATTATTATTAATATATTATATTTAATTAAATATAACTTGACCTTGCTTCTGAAATCTGGTATTTGGCCAGGATAAGAAGGGAAAGGATTCAGAGAACACAAAATTCAGACCGGTGTGTCTGAAGTTGCCTAAAGAGTAGTTCCTAAAGCAAATTGTAGCATTATCATTCCTTTGTTTTATAGGAATCTTGTTTGATTGGATTTTATAAGCAGTCTTGAATTGGCTGTTGAATTCCAAAGAAAAGATGTGTGTGCACATGTGTGTGTGTATAATATATTTATTTTTACATTTTTACTTAGATTGGGAAATATTCTCTCTCTCTATATATTAATATGTACACACATGTATTTATATATACAAACCATATATCTATCTCTTTACATATATTTACTGATTTTGGGAAATAAGGACTAGCTTGTGACAAGGAAGGCAAGCTAAATAGTCCAGAAATAGAAAGAGAGTTCAAATATTTGAGCCAATCTGAGGCGAAGGCTTCTGCATGCTTAGATCCTCTGAATTGCATTATTTTCCTGCTGTTACAAAAAGTATTGGCCAAGTGAGATCTGACATTTTATAATCTCATGTAAATATATATGATTCTCAGCTGTGTTTACTTGCTAGAAAAGTAAAAACATATTCAGGCAATTTCTTATAACGTGCAACACATGTTTGGGATTCATAAACCAAAATAATGATCTATGCTCTTAATAAAATACTGGTGAATTAAAAATGTGCAGACATAATAAATTATTTTATTTATTCAGTTTAAAAAAAGAAAAAAAGGTAGAAGTAAACTGCACAATAAAAATAACATTCAATCATGTAACTGTGAGACATAGACATATTAAATTCTCTGAAAATCCACTTAAATTTAAAAAAAAGTACAACCCTTCTAATTTATCACCAGATATATTACAAAATACATCCTATATTACCAAAACTTACCCCAAACAAGTATCTCTACATGACTTCTCAATATTTTCATATCCACTGCCTTATTTTATATGGAAAAAAATCATGGAAGCTAGGCAAGGCATTCTTCTGATTTCTCAGATAAAATTGATATTTAGAGAAATGAGGTGACTAGCCTAATTAGGTGACTAGCCATGGCCCCAGAAGTTAGCCCTAAGCCCCTGGGCTCCCCGTGGGAACTTGCAGGTGCGGGGTTCAGGTGGGACATTTGTGGTCACTCGGAACGTGAACTTACTTTGCATTCCTTATCCAGCCTTCCACCCAACCGTATCCTGTCAGTAACATTCTGATATTTTACCTCTCAGATATTTTCCCACTCTGTTGTTTTTATTTAGAGTCAGTCTAAGCTCTGGCTCTTTGTCAACTTCAGTTTTGAAGCAGTTTAAAGAATGTCTAGAGCATATACTTTGTTGTCAGAAAGATCTAATTGGGATTACTAACTTTATGTAACAATTGTGAGATGAACTAGTTATTTATTGTCCTAGGTCTCAGTTTCTTCTATTTTAAAATGTGACTAACATATAGCACATTCCACAGAAGTTGTTTCAATAAATATATGAGATTCTAGGAGGTAAAGTAATTAATAGAATGCAGATACATAGTAAGTACTTTATCCATGTTAGTTATTTTTATTATGTTGTTATTAGTTTTGATCACCTCCTATGTGATCTCCCTCGTTTCCAGGTTTGCACTCCTTTAATGCTTATAATCGATTCTTGACCTTTAAGGAAATAAACAAAGACCAATCAAATGAGAAAAGCAAAGGCCATTTATTCAGAGCTTGCTGTAGCAAGAGAGTCGGCCACTGTCCCTTATGTGTGACAGAGGCTCAGGGGCAGGTAGAGGAGTGGGAAAGCTTTAGAGTGGGCAAAAGGGAAGGCTCCAGGTGTGCCCTGATTGGAGGTGACAGGTCTGAGAAAACTGGCCGCTAGCAGTGGCACATCCTATGTGATTGGTTAAGGGAGCACATCTGGCTTTCTCTGGTTGGTCCTGAGGTGAAAGCAGGGATTCAAATTAGGGAAGCTGTCAGTTCTTAACCAAGTCCTGGACAGCCACAGCCAATTTTACAGATGTTACTGTTTGGCTTCCTAGATTGCCACTAGAGATAGCAGTCTAGGTATTTACAATCTGCCTTCAGCAGGCTGGTTATTGTACATGAGGGGTTGGTTTCCTGGGCAGGTTGCTGCAAGTTGCAGGTCAGAGTTCTGTTTCTGTACATGGTCTGACTATTGTCCGTTTGTATAGTTAGTCTCTCACCTTGCTGTCATAGTGATAAATCTGAGACACAAATTGTCAGCTCCGCTGATTGCTGTCTTTACACAGAACACCCACCATCCGCCATTCCCTCTTTCTCTCCCTCATTGGGCCTCAGCTCAGCCATCGTTCTCTCTGGAAGTCTGCAATGAAGTTGTTCGACTTCTCATCTGTGCTCCCAAAACACCGTGTGCCAACTTCTGCCCCCGGACTCAGCACACCACACTGCAATTCCATCTCTGTGTGTGTCTCTCTCCCATTCTAGAAAGTGAGCTTCCCAAAGGCAAAAGCTGTTTTATTTGTCTTCTTCCCTAGCACTTTGAACAGGTCCTGGTACATATTTAATGTACTGCACTGAGTTTGACTGGGGATTAGGACCAACATTTTCTGACTTCTGTTTAAGAATTCTTTCCAGGACATCACATCTTATGAAAATGTGACATTAAAAATGAATGATGGAAAATAAGTTCAAGTGGTCCAGCGGAGGCAGATATGATGAAGGCATTTTCAATCTGTCCTTCGTGACATTTCGGAAAATGTCTCTATCCTGAGATTAGGAATGGTGAGCAGTCCGCAAAAGTGATTGGAAGGCAAAGCCTGTTCTTTGCCTGATGATCAAAACGGGATAAATGAGGCTTTTTTTTTTTTTTTTGAAGCATTTGTTTGTGTTCTGGAATATAAATACCTGCCATATTTTTAATTAAAAACTGCAGTAAGAAAACCTTGACACATTGGGCAGAGAGCCAACCTTAAGGCAAAGAGAAAAAGCAAACCTTGAAGAAAAAAAAAGCAGTAAAAATGACTCTTAGAGTTGATGGCATAACTTTGAAGTGATTCCTTTCTGTGGAGGCCAGTGCCTGCATGGAATGGGAGGGCTCTTGTCAAAGACAGAGAGACGGTCACCAGGCCTTTTGTCTCTTGTAACGGCTTCCTACTTTCCCTCCTCCCTGACTCTAGGTAAGTGCTCCCTTCCAATGGGAGTTACAATTGTCCTGTAAACTAGACTTTCCATCTGCTTTCTTGTCCCTCCAATCCAACCACCCACACTTCCTGATGTAAACTTCTGATCATGTCATTCTCCCACTTAAAATGTGAAGGTTCCTAAAAGTATAATCTGTGGGCTTGTGTTTAAGATCATCTGTCCTGTGTTTACATCTTGCATTTCCAGCTCTAGTTCACCATACAGTCTTTGATCCACACTCTAGCAATTTCAGAATACACCTTGTATTGTCCTACTTGCATGAATTTCTTGACTTGAAATGTTCCACATGACTATAAAGGTTTTGCTGGTCCCTTTATCCTAGAGTTTTCCAGACTCACTTAGAAGGGGGCAGGGAGGAGGAACTTGTTAAAAAAACAGATTTCTTGTCCTGGTGATATTAATGGCTTATTATTCCTACAAAAAGTACTTATAGGAGGCAATCTTTTTTGGGGCAAACTTTTGGAAGTGGAAATGACTAAAGAATCTGTCTCAAAGTGGTATTGGCATATTATAGAAACTGTTTTCACTTGGATTGGATGACATGGATTAATAAAAGTAGCAGAGTCTTCTAATGACATTGTATTCTTATATTATGTAAGAGCAGCAGTCACCAACCTTTTTGGCACAAGGGACCAGTTTCATGGAAGACAGTTTTTCTACACATTGGGGTCAGGGGGATGGTTTCGGGATGATTCAGGTGTATTACATCTATTGTGCAGTCAAACCTCTCTGCTAATGATAATCTGTATTTGCAGCTGCTCCCCAGCGCTAGCATCACCTCCTCAGCTCCACCTTTGATCATCAGGCATTAGATTCTCATAAGGAGCGCACAGCCTAGATCCTTCACATGCAGTTTACAGTAGGGTGCATGCTCCTAAGAGCATCTAATGCTGCCGCTGATCTGATAGGAGGCGGAGCTCAGGCAGTGATGCCAGCAATGGGGAGTGGCTGTAAATACAGATGAAGCTTTGCTGGCTCACCCACCACTCAACTGCTGCTGTGTGGCCCGGTTCCTAACAGGCCACAGACCAGCAGCGGTCCACAGCCTGGGGCTTGGGGACCGCACTGTAAGAGAATGACAATCAGTGCTCCCTATCAAATATTATTTTATTTTTACTTGGATTTGGTGGGCTTTAAGAAGATTGGTGGCAGCATCCAACTGTATAATACTAGAATTTTGGGTGTATGTAGAAATTGCATTTTTAAGAGACGCCCAAAGTAATTACTCTAGACTAAATTTTAAGAGTCATTGTAAGAAATAATTCAGCATGTTTCATAACCTTCTTATGCTTGGTAAAACTTTATACCTGGGTAATTATTTATTCCAGTGGAATAACTACCAATTGCTAAATCCTTGGACTGCAACAGTTTGAGGGAATACAGGTTGTATGATATTGTAATAGAGCAACAATTTAGGGTAATAATAGGGCATTTAATGCAATTTTATTCAGTTTAGAAGATATATTCCTGACAAAAGCCAACTATGCCTATCATTTATAGCCATATAGATAAGGAGAAATAAAGTTTAGTATTAGCAGGCATATTCAACATGCAATCTAACAGAATGTACATTGGAAAAATTTGGTTCAGAAGGCTCTATACTTTAGTTTCTGAACTTTCAGTAATCGAAAGTGATTGAGACTCGTCTGCAGTTTGTGTATTTGGAGAGGTGCAAGAATATTCTCAGTCTAAGCTGATAATAAGCTGTATTATCCTGGTACATGAAAGAGGAAAAATGCAGAAGTAGTAAAAGTACAAATTAAAAAAAGGACATAGATAGGTTCAAATTAACAAAACCCCTGTATCAAGGATTTACCAATTTGCAGATAAAACCAGGCTGAATTGTTTTAAGGACTATGTACGTTAATTGTGGTTCAAAACTCTGCTTTATTAATGGTGTGTGTCTTTTATTTTTTTAATGCAGGCATTTATTTAAATAATTTATAGATAAATTAATTACTGATCTTCCAGTGGAAATTTTTGTTTAATTTGTAAAAAGATAGATCTACAAAGATCTATTTTTGCAGATCAAAGTAGATCTACATATTTGGTCAGAGAATAAATTCAAATACAGAATGTGTTCCACAACAGTGAACACCCAATGAGCTGTACAGGTTCTCTTGTTGGGTGGTTTTGAATTGAAGCCTCATTGCTTCTTCTATATCATTAGGTAGCAAATTTACTTCACCCAAATTGAATTAATCAGTTATCTAATTAATCCTTATGTAATTTTTTTTAACAGTTGACAAAAATTGAGGGAGGGGAGAGGATGCCAGATGTCGATGTGCCTAATTGGTAATGTACCAATTAAGCCAATCAGATAGGACAAATTGGACAAAAAGCTAACAGATTCAAGGATGCATTTTACTTTTTTTGTCCTGAAGCTGTGATTCAAAATTGAAGAAAAATTTGGTGTCAGCAAATAAACCCTGGGATTAGTTGTGACCGTTTCATGCTGTACTATACAATTGAGTAACATCCTTAGGATGTTACATTTGGTGGATTTGAAGCAAAAGAACAGGTCATTTGTTTTACCAATGCATAGTCTAACATGTTATTGTATGTGGCTCCCACATGTCACTCCCTTACATGCGTATCATCACTCACCAACGACGTGGTGTATCAGGAATGTTCAGGACTCTAAATTTGGTCAATCCTTATATAAATGATGGTCTATGCTGGAGAAAAATTAGAACCTTAGCTTTAAGTAGACAGATATGGACAGCATGACTATCAAAAATTGTTCTTAATTCACCAAGTGTAAAGACAAGGATGGAAATTGTAACTATATCTTCTGTTTGTCCCTTTTTCACATAGGACAAACATGACCACTTAACAGCAGTAACCTTGTCCACCAACGACTAATATCACTTTGCAAATCTTCTACACACAGTTTTCCAGGGAGCCACCACCTACTGGGTAGGCCAAACCAAATTTCCATTTTGAGTTTACTGTAAGTTTCATATTCCATTAGACCTACCTAACATAAATTATTCAAGTCCTATGTTTCTGCATTTCTTATCATTTCTTATCTTCATGAATACACTAAAGTATGGAAGATGATGATTGAATAACTGAAAGTCATGAATGAGTGAAAATGAACCTTTTAGAGTTTATGGTTATAATAGGGAGGGAGAAAACTACAAAGCGCTGATGTCACTGCAAGTCTCATTTCTTAAAGACAGTGCTAGCTTCTGAACCTTTTTTTTTCTCCCTCCAATTGTCACACACAGACTTTGAGGGGAGGCTGGAGATGTATACAGAAGATTGAAAGATAAGATTGTACTCGAATAGTTTATGCACACTCAGAATTGCAGCAATGAGTAGTATTTGCTAAATTAGAACCAAACAGTGATTTTTGCTTTCTATCTCTAACCTCTCATCTGCACCACTAGTGGGCATGGGACTAAATGGTAAAAAAGTGGGTGATGTCATATTTCACGTTCTGGAGTCACAATGTCATAATCTTTCCTGCCCTCGCCATTCCCTTCCTGAGACTGTATGTCAGCCAATGGGAACCCTGGCCACCCAGCTAGCAACATTCAAATGGTGGTGAGACCTGAGATCTCCAGAATCCTGCCTTATCCATGGCCTACATCCTCAGCCATTTTCCCTTGCCAGGCTTCCTACTTTCTTTCTTACCTGCTCTGCTTGCCCTGTCTGACCTCCTGTCTCTTTTGTCTTCTGCAGCTCAGATGCTGATTCTCTGGCATTGACTGCGGCTCCCTCCTGGGTTGCAATTTCCCCTAGCCCTTCCATTTGTGCTTTTGGTTTTTGCAGTGAATCATGCAACTGGAGTCTCCTGGCTTCCCTGGACTTGGCCAGCATTTCCCCTGAATTTGCTGTTCATCTCACACAATTTTTTTTTCTCAGATCCTAAAGAGTTTTCTTTTCTTCCCTCTGTAAAGAGAAAAAAAAATCTTCTCGCTTCCTAACTCCTTTCTCTGTGGTGTCCTCATTTGTCAAGGTGACAGCTGGTTATTGGAAGGTGGCAACCTGTGCTGCTCCGTGGACAATGTGAACGGGGTAACTGGAGGACGGCAGCCCCTTTGTTCTGTTTAGAATTCACCAGAGAGGCACCTGCTTTTTAAAAATTGCTTTCTGAGGAAAATCTCCTGGACTTTTATTAAGCTAAAGCTCATAGTTCATTCAGGTTTCCATAGTTTTTCATGTAGTGTGATTTTTTCTGTTCCAGGATCCGATCTGGGATACCACATTCTATTTAATCATCACATCTCCCTAGGTCCTCTTGGCAGTGACAGTTTCTTGGAATTTCCTTGTTTTGGATGACTTTGCCAGTTTTGAGGAGTAGTGGTAAAATATTTTAGAGTGTCCCTTAACTGGGATTTTTCTAAAGATTTTCTCATGATCAGACTGAGATTCTGAGTTTTGAGGAGGAAGAGCACTGATGTATGTTCTACTTTCTCCACATCACATTGAGGGTACATGCTACCAACATGGCTTTTTACTGTTGATGTTAATCTTAGTCAGCTGGCCAAGGAAGTGTTTTTCAGGTTTCCCCCTGGTAGAGTTACCCCCATCCCCTTTCCATAGTGTACATACAGCAGTGTTTGGAATTTTGGCATAAGTTGTATATGCTGGCCTACTTTGTATGGCCACTCATGCTTTCAGTATTGATCACAATAAACTGTCTTATCACAACAGCTTGAAATAGTTCTGTTGTCTAAAACCTTCAGGTTTTAATATTCTTGCTTCACTGGAGAAAAAAAAAAACTTCTTTGGGTTTTTAAACAAACATTTTGTGGCTCAGGAGGACAGAGAGTGAGCACTGAACAAGTCAAATGCTCCACTTTTAACTCTTCCCAGACTAGAGGATGGACTCAATCATTAGACCTATTTTGATTAGACAGCAAAGGTTAACGCAATCAGACAGCTCCAGATATTGATCTCAATGTTCCAAATAACAAACACATTTCACAAATCACAAAACACTCAATTAGATAATAAATGAAACTAGTATAATGCCTGGTGATGTAGTAGACGCTTCATAAATATTTATCAAGATAATTAGTTAGTGATACTTGGAATGGTTTGTTTACTTTAAAACATGTTACTGATTGATTAAAATAGGTTAACTATGTTAATGCCAGTTCTGTATGTTTCAGTTCTGAGTTCCTTTTACCTTGTGTCAACTGTAACTATTACTTCAGTCCCTCCAGGTAGGCGCCTAACAACTGTTTTTTAGAGATGATTGCAGCTACGTAAAAAATTGCATTCAGCAAAGAGTCTATGAAGAAATACACTAGAATGGTTGTCACTTTTCTAGAAGCTGAACCAACAGATGATTCTCAACTCCATTTTTCTTTCATAGATTATCACATTTTCCATAATAAACAGTCACTACTTTGTTAATGGTTAAACATACTTTATTTTTTTTAAAAATGCAAATGCTTCTACTGTTGATACATTTGGTCATTTAGCAATACACATGTTTCATATTTTGGTCCCATTGCAATGGAAGCTAAAAATTTCTAACTGGGGAAGTTTAGATAAAACAAAAATTGTTGTAATCATTAACAAGGCTTTATTCCCAATATAATGAGTTTAATAAAAACAAAGAATACATGGATATTACATCTTAGTCTCTGATAACCATTCTCAATATGGAAATAGCTGAAAAAAGATCCCAGAGCAACTAGGGATTCTTGTATAATAAACTATGGCTGTCAAGATTAGAGCAAATCCATGCATTCTCTGCAGAGGCATTCTCATTAGTTGTATGAGAAGAATGTTCTTCCTGGAGAGTTATATAAGTGAGCATTTTCTCCCACCACTGTCATCAGGATGTGGTCAGGCACACTTGCACTTTGAGGAGTGTGGCTTTGATTCTCTTATTTCTGATTAAATTGACAAAAGTCAGACATTGTGTGGAAATGGATTTTGGTACCTACCCACATGAAGCAAGATCATTTAGCATGCTCCAAGTGCACTGAAATTTTCCTTTGAAGTCTCTTCAAGGGAAAGATTTTACTTTCCAACAACATAGAAATTATTCTCTTGGACTGTGCTTTGAGTTTATCAATTTGTGGAGGTCATATCTAGTGCAAAACTACAAAGAATCACATTCAGCAAGCATCTAAGACCTTTGTCATGTGGAAACACTATGTGCAGAGATGATCTAGGCTAGAGGTGAATGGGTATAAAAGGAAGAGAGAATCAAGGGCATGATAAACTTCACTGCTCTAAATGTACACTTTAGTTTTAGTCTTTAATTTATAAATCAAACTATTAAATATAACCTTCTCACTTGCAAGTCTTTCTGGTACTGATGATGATGATGATGATTTGTTTAAACACTATGCATCCCCATAACTCTTTAAACCTTTTTGTACTTCATGCTTCAGACCACATAATCTTAGGGGTTAAAATAGGACCTAATTAGTGATTATAACTCTTATTACTTTGACATTTATCTCCATTAGCACGTGCTGCATCTCCAACCTTTGTGCAATATCTGCATTTATTTTTGTGAGTCTCCAGGGCATATTCCAAGAATGCTCGTGAGGAGATTTTATTAAGTTCCCAGTGTAAGTATCAATTAATTCCACCATTTTGGTCCTATTCCTATTTTCTTTGTCACCATTACCAACACCACTAAGGAGGCATCGAATTCTGGAGAGTGTCAGAGCAGCACATTTTTGGTCTCCAAAATTCACCAGCGTGATATACTGTGTGGGGGGGACACCGTCTCCACCATCGTTTTGTTTGGCGCCTTTATACGTGGGTGTGCACCGCAAAGTCTCACAAAGAGAAACGTGTCTCTTGTTTTGGATTTTTATCCCCTTTCCTCACTGAGGTTTAGAAAGCAGCTCCTGGAATTTGACATAGGAGATGACTGATGTCCGAGAGAGACCTGGGCTGCCTTATCTGCTTTCATCCTGTCCAATGCTCAGGCTCCTTCCACCAGTTTCACTCCCTTCTTCAGGGTTAAACCCTCCCCACCCCCACTCAGGGTTCCATCATCAGGTACTTTGAAATACAAAGTGGGTCAATTTCTAACTCCCATTATATTGCACCATGAAATATATGTGAGAGAGCATGACCTTACCTTTACTAATTATTCACTTCCATGAGCAGTGGAAGTGCTCTCACCTCTTGGGGTTTCTATTTTCTCGTTGGTAAAACAGGGCAGAAATACCTCCCTGGGTACAAAGATGCCACGATGTAACATATGCAACATTTAAAACACTATTCTACCATTACGAGACTACAATATGGTAATGTGTTAGTATTAAGTGACTTAGTACAGCTGAGAATCTTCTAGAGGAATACAGGAAAAATAGAAAGTTCTCTGGACAAAACAAGGAAAGAGGTTCTCCATCTTTCTCCCTCTCCAGAAATTTCCCTTTTCAATTAAAAAAATGAATATAGGTGGGTAATAGATATAAACATGGAAGTAGTTTTGAGAAAGGGAAGGTGATCACCCATAAAGCAACCAAGAGCATGATACCAACCTCAAGTCTGTGGAAATTCTGGCAATTATTTTCACCATGCTTATAAAATTCCACCAAATTCTATGAATTATGACATCAGCACCAGGTGAGTGAAACTCTAAATGCTTTAAGGGTTTCATGGCTTGGGAATGTGGGAAAATATTACTGGGTGCAGCAGAGGTGAATGGGATTTAGAGTCATGAGCCAACTAGATCTCAACATCTATACTCAGTCCTGGATTTGGGATTTTTCCAGGACTGCTGAGAAAGAGAAATATTATCTCAAATCAATCTGTCAACAAAGTAGCTACCTGAGAACATCAAAAGAGATTGCACGCGGGCCGGGCGCGGTGGCTCACGCCTGTAATCCTAGCACTCTGGGAGGCCGAGGCGGGTGGATTGTTTGAGCTCAGGAGTTTGAGACCAGCCTGAGCAAGAGAGAGACCCCGTCTCTACTAAAATTAGAAAGAAATTAATTGGACAACTAAAAATACATAGAAAAAATTAGCTGGGCATGGTGGCGCATGCCTGTAGTCCCAGCTACTCGGGAGGCTGAGGCAGGAGGATCGCTTGAGCCCAGGAGTTTGAGGTTGCTGTGAGCTAGGCTGACACCACGGCACTCTAGTCTGGGCAACAGAGTGAGACTCTGTCTCAAAAAAAAAAAAAAAAAAAAAATAGATTGCACGCATTATGGCATGGCCATTATGTCATCTGTCCCACATTGTAAGTTTGAGAGAAGGAAACACATCTTAATTATCTTTATTTCTCTCAAAGTATGAGCCCACAGCCTTGGACATAGTAAACACACAAATAATTATATAATTGTTGAAATAAATGAGCAAAAGATGAAATTTGCCTTAGAAAAGTAATTGAACTATGTGTATTTGACTATGACAATTTAACAAGATATTTGACAGCTTCTCGTTGTCCTAGTAGGCACTTCCAAGGCTGCTGCCCAGGAATCTGTGCATCTGAACCTCGCAGGGGTCAGAGCCAATGTCCTGATTGCTTTACGAATGGAGTAGAGTTGCCCTGCGATTTCTCCAATATGAATATGCCAGCGACCTTGGTTGAATGGTGCTACAATGTGTTCCCTGCACATTACTGCTTGCTGATATTTGTCCCATTTCCTTCATTCAGTCACCAAGGTGGCTGTTTCTGTATTAAGATTTTATTTTTATTTTTTTCATATGTTTAGTCTAGTATAGCCGGAGACCAATAAACACGTCCTTTATTCTTAGAAATTGATGGCAATTCAGAACCTCATTTATGGAGGGTTTTGTCCTGCCAGTTTCTGTTAAATGAAACTGGTAGACATGAGGAGGAAAGTTGTTCAGACTCTGGCTCTGATACTGCAGTTCAGAGCTCGCAAGCTCTTGGAGAAAATGGGCATTAGATAGGTCAGGTATGCTCAGGATTTCAATTTAAGGAGTTTCACTGGAATTTGAATTAGTTCTAAGGTTGTGAAGAAAAAGTGTATTCCGTGCTATTCCCTACCAACAATGTGAGTCAGGGAATAAAGTGGCAGTCTATCCTTGAGGATTCTAATGGGATCCTACTGACAAAAGAAATCTTTCAATTCTCAAATATGCCATAAAAGATCTTCCTCTTTTAAAAATCCATTAAAGGGTCATGCTGAAATGCAATTTGGAAGAATGATTGCAGAGAAGCAAAGTATAAGTAGTCAATGCGTCAACATTTTGCATCGTGCCTACTTAGAACAAAGACAATGTTAACTTTCAATAAATGTTTATTCATGAGTGTTTTGTATATAATCAGCTCATTCTTAATGAAATGTAATGAGAAATGGAGACAGAATGAGGTACCAATAATCAAGCCATCTTGAAATATTACCTCATCTTTTGTGGGTCAGTTTTCTTAGAGATAAAATGGGATAGTAATTCTTACTCTATTTGGCTGTTCAATGAGACTTTTCTTTTTGCCTTGGAGTTTCAGCAAATGTTGCAAAGCTCACGACAACAGATGATTGATGAATGCTCCCTTGTTCTAGGCTAAGCTGAGCAGGAGCCTAGGAGCCTCAACAGTGTTGACTACAACACTCAACCTCCCCTCTGAATAGGAAGAGAGAGAAGACTAGAGAACTCGGGAAACATTTGGGGGTGTAAGAGAGTGTCAACCCAATGGAAGTGCTGGGGCAGTTTCTTTCCTCTCTCTGTCAGGGAGTAGAGAGTGTAATCCCCATCCCAAATCAAATTAGCCAAACGGACTTCAAGAAGATGCTCGCAGAGATGTCTTGGCTGTAGGTGTTTTGAGTTGTGCACAATCATGGTGGCGCAAGGTGAGAATGTTCTAGGAAGGCCTTGAAGTGTGTCCTTCAAAGGGAGGCCTGTAGAGGATGCAGAGGTGCTTCTCTGGGAGATTGCTGGAGGCAGACGGCATGGAGAATGAGAAGATGAGGCCAGTGTGGGGCCTGCACTCCCCCGCTTGGGAAGAGTACCTACATTTCCTGTGGGTCAGCAGGATGCTATTAAATTCAGTCACTCCCAGGGCAAGGAGATTTTAACAATAAGGGGCAAGTTGGATGTGTAGCTGTGATGGTGGCAGGGAAGCATACAGAGTCCAGGTAGAGTCCACTGATCCCTTTGGGAAACTGCAGTGCAGAACACATGTGTCCGTGTGTGGGGCAGGTGTTTGTCTGGAGATGCCTCCTGAAGAAACCCACGCACCCTCTGACAAGCAGCTTTTTAATCATGGGTATTGATAAATGAATATATTGGTATGCAAAACTTTTTACCATTTTCTTCTAATTCTCCATCTTGCCTACTCACCCAAGTCCCCCCATTGAGTTGAGGCCTCAAGGTACCTCAAGGGATGGATGTCAGGATTCCAGGAGGTGGCATGCAGTGCACACCTATCACACAGTGAGCACTCGGAAGGAAAAGCTCTTTTTTTTTTTTTTGAGATAGAGTTTCACTCTGTCACCTGGGGTAGAGTGCCATGGCATCAGCCTAGCTCATGGCAACCTCAAACTCCTGGGCTCAAGCGATCCTCCTTCCTCAGCCTCCCCAGTAGCTGGAACTACAGGGATGTGCCACCACGCCCAGCTAATTTTTCCATTTTTAGTACAGATGGGGTCTCACTCTTGCTCAGGCTGGTCTCGAACTCCTGACCTCAAGTGATCCTCCCAGCTTGGCCTCCCAGAGTGCTGGAATTACAGGTGTGAACCACCACACCCAGACGGAAAAGCTCTTATGCATTTGTTTCACGTAAGTCCCCACAGAGTTTTAATGTTATCTTAATAGGCACATTGCTGAAAAATTCACCACAAAATGGGTCTTTTAGATAGAGGGTGTGCACCTTTCTATTGACTTAAATAATCAAACAAGAATTCTATAGCTCTGAAAAAATGTTTCCCAAAGTGTTATGACAGCAAATAAGTTATTTAATAAGTATTAAAATCATTGGAACAAAAAAAGAGATGATCAGGTTACAATGATCATTTTATGATTTTAAATCCTTTAGGTTTATTTTCAGTTCTAGTTTGTTGGCGTTAAAATCTAAAGGAAAAAAGAAAAAGAAAGTGGGGCTAGGAGATATTGAACAGAAAAAATCTGCCATCCAAAATATCTTCCTCATTATTTTTGATTTTTCATATCCTTTTTTCCAATATTTTTGAAGCTACCTGAGATTTTACTCATTTATTCAAATCCTGATAGATTTTTTCTATATTATAACTTGGTAGATTTGAACTCTGTTCTTGTAACTTGTGCTTGTGCTGCCCTGAAGGGGTCTGGAAAGAGAAAGCTGTGAAGCAGTAAGACAGCAGCTTAAAAATTCAGCTATAGGGAATCCTTGAAAAGCAAGCAGGACCCCACAGCACAGTGGGTACCACTTTAATTAAATTTATAGTACGGCTGATAATTAAATTGGCACGTTGCCTTTGTATTTTCTTTTAATTACGTTTTACTTCTTGAAAAATAAGAGATCAGTATAATTTTCTGTTCTGAGTTATACTTGTCCAGTTTCAAGCACAGGTCATTGCTGTTTCAGAGGCATCTGCCACAGAAAAATACATAGGCCATAGAGTCTAAGCCTTTGCAATAATTCCCACAAAGATGTGTCTGATCACTTACATACAGGTTGAACTTACGGGGGCCTGCAGGCCCTCAGTTCAGACAGCTAATCATTTTTTCCTGGTGGTATAAAGAGATAAGGGTAAAAATCATTCCATTTCTTGACATAGGGTCAAGAAAATGCAGCTGCTCTCTTTAAGCTGACAGAGATCTGCTTTGAAAAGGGCTGAATGGCATGCCACATTTTTCAACACCAGAAGGCCCATTTCATTATTGATTGACTACTAAAAATCCTGAATTTAAGATTTTTATAAGAGATTCTTATTTCCAGTAATGTCAAGTTTGGATACTCAGATCAAACCTTCAATAAAAATGCCTAAAACTTCTTAGAAATCTCAAAGAGCTGATAAGAAAGTAAGGAGCCGCCCAGCCAACATCTAAGAGGAAACGAAAGAGAGAGAGTGCGTGCCAAGGTACCAGATGGCAAGGCCACTTTAGCCCTGAGGATATCTGTGGACCTCAGTGATCTGGGGCCCATGGGCTGCTCGAGAACAGAAGTCAAACAGAGAATGCTATCCATTAGTTTGAGATCCCAAAGGGCAGCCCTCTCAGGGTAGAAGTGAATTAGATCTCTCCATCCCCCTCCCCATCCCCCTCCCCCTCCATAGGAGGCAGCGCAGAAATGGTTGGTTGCTTTGTGTCTTAGGTTGGGTTTCCACAGCAGCCAACTTTAGAGACTGTATTAGTCAGGGTTCTAATAGAAATTGAATCAACAGAAGCTTATCATCTATCTATATATCTCTCTATATATATATTTATTATAAGAAATTGGGGCCGGGCGCGGTGGCTCACGCCTGTAATCCTAGCACTCTGGGAGGCCGAGACTGGTGGATGGCTCAAGGTCAGGAGTTCGAGACCAGCCTGAGCAAGAGTGAGACCCCGTCTCTACTAAAAATAGAAAGAAATTATCTGGACAACTAAAAAAATATATATAGAAAAAATTAGCTGGGCATGGTGGCGCATGCTTGTAGTCCCAGCTACTTGGGAGGCTGAGGCAGGAGGATCGCTTGAGCCCAGGAGTTTGAGGTTGCTGTGAGCTAGGCTGATGCCATGGCACTCTAGCCAGGGCAACAGAGCCAGACTCTGTCTCAAAAAAAAAAAAAAAGAAATTGACTTGCCCATGTTTTTATGGATGCTAGGAAGTCCTGTGATCTGCTATCTGCAAACTGGAGACCTAGAAAAGCTGGTGGTACAAGTCAGTCCAAGTCCAAAAGCCTGAGACCCAGAGGAGCTGAGGATATAAATGCCAGAACAAGGGCAGGAGAAATTGAGACAAGATGGCTCAGCTCAAGCAATGAAGAAAAAAAAAAAAAAGAAATGAAAACCAGTGAGATATAAAAAAAGTGACAAATTTCTCCTAAGTCTGAGTTTTGTTCACAAAACTCAGACTTAGGAGAAATTTGTCGGATTAGACGGATTAGATGATGCCCACCTGCCTACCCACCCTGGGAAGGGGGATTCACTTTACCCAGCCCACTGCTTCAAGTGCTAATCTCACCCAGAAACACCTTCACGGACTCACTCAAAAACTATGTTTAACCTGGGAAGCTCATGGGCCAATCAAGTAGACACACAAAAAATGTTAACCATCACAGAGGTAGATTTGAGTGCAAGTACTTTATTGGCAGGTTTAGTGGATACTGTACTATGCAACCTATATTCTCCCTTCAGGAATGACACACTCATTCTTCTAATTCCCCTACACCTATAAGAGTGTGGGCTGTAGCTGGCTTTCAGGTGAATCTCTCCCCAGGACTCAGGTGAAGAGAGCTCCTCATGCAAGGTCACCCCCTCCCTGGAACCAGCCCACACCCAGCGACTGGTTTGTGCAGGGTACATGAAGGCCTGAGGTCCTTGTCTGAATGTGGGAAATCTCTGAAGGCCATTCCAACTCTGAAGCTCCCTGTGAGGTAATGTAAGGCCTTTGGAGAAACTGCATTGCTGTTTAACTTTTCTCTTTGCTCAATCCTGCTTGATCTGTCTTCACAGATGGAGAGACTACTCCTCAATAAGCCTCACTGACATAAAATCTCAGAGCCCTGGAGTCTGTTTCCTAGGGAACGAAACTCTGACAGGAAGTGATCCTGGAGCCAGGGAAGGGAAGAAGGTCAACAACTTGTGTTAAGCAACTGACCACTGCTCAGGGAAATGTGGCTCAATCACACTGGAGAGCACTGGGAGAGATGGCACAGGACACTCCTCAGAGGGACAAGGAAACTTGTTATTTTTCATTACCAACTTCCATTCATCACTAATTGAAGGTTGTTTTCAGGCTTGTCAATTCTCATGTCTCCAACATCACCAGCTTGCCCAGAAAATAGAGCAGCACTTTTCACATGGTCCCAAGACTATCGGGCATGCAGTAAGAAACCACTGTCAGGAATGGAAATGATGAGTTTTGATGGGATATGGTCGGGACATAAGTGACAATTGCTATACTTTGACTCCACAGGAGCAGAGTGAAAAACGGAAAGGCAAAATCACCTGACCCAAGTAGCTGTAGCAAAGATCCAGTTCCCACGTGAATCCACAGCTCTTGCACACACTACCTCTCGGGAGTCCAGGGACCTTGAACTTGTTTTAAGTGGCCTAGACTGGTAGTGACTCTATGAGCCTGAACAAAAGAAATTCAAATCTTCTATGAAAGAAGAATCAATCATCCTAGGCCTTGGTAAATTCCCAGCTATATGTTATATTAT
>NW_012152618.1:1258628-1263587 GCF_000956105.1 Propithecus coquereli | reverse complement strand
ACTAAGTATATTTGAAAAACTAGGACTTCTATAAATTAAAATAAAAATTTCAGACAACCTGAAATCCAATGTTCAGTAGGAGGATTAAAGGCTGACTAGAATGTACTAATGAAAGAACTGAAACATGGGTGAGAAGAAATTATAAAGACTATAAAACTCAAGAACGTGAAATTGTGTGGTAAGAAGGCAAGGAAGGTATGCATGCAATTGGAGTTCCAGAATAAAAGGGGTGAGGCTGAAAAATATTTCAAGAATTAGTGGCCAAAGTTTTGCAAGTTTGATGAAAACTATAAACCCACAGATCGAAAAACCTCAGGAAATCAGTGGAAGAATAAATATTTTGAAAAATCCACACCAAGTCATACAATCTATTGCTCAAAATTTGATTTCAAAAGTGTTAAAATAAGCAGGCAAAAAGATACATCATTACATATAGAAGAATGAAAACAATAATTATAATCTTCTTGTCAGAAACTATGTAACCCAGAAAAGAAAGGAATGGAATTTTTGAAATACTGGAATAAAAAAACTCAAACTAGAATTCTATACCCAGAAAAAATATCTTTCAAACATGAAGGTGAAATAAATGTAAAATGAGAAACACCACTGTCAGCAGACAAGAAATGTTAAAAGTTCTTTAGGCAGTAGGAAAATGATACCAGATGTAATTTAGATCTACACAAAAGGATGAATAATGCCCCAAATAATAAACTGTGGCATTTTCATACAACAGAATACAATTTAGCAATATAAAGGAACAAACTACAGATATGTATGACAATGTACATCAATCTTTAAAAAGATTTTCTGAATGACACATATTTATGCTGAACAATTCCATTTACGTAAAGTTGTGGAAAACTAATCTATGGTGAAAAATATCAGAATGATTTTTTTTCTGAATGTGTGGGTGTGAAGATTGGCTGGGAAGGAACATGGGGACACTTTCTAAGTTCATGCTAATATTTTATACTTTTATAGAGGTTTGGGTAAAATCAATAAATATAAACATTAGGCCTGTTCATTTCATTTAAGTAAATTTACATCTATGGAAAAAACTGTAAGCAAATATTGAACACTGGTTAATAACACACATGCTGATTACCTATGGGGAGATCTTCTATCTGCAGTTTACTCTGAAATGTATCAAGAAATAGAATGATTAGTAAATTGATAGAGGGATAGATAGATGTATAGGTACTTGGCAAAATATGTACAGTAATATGTTAAGATAGAATCTAAATGGAAGGTATGTAGGTATTCACCATAACATTATTTCAACTTTGCTCTATATTTGAAATTAGCATAATAAAATCTTGAAGAACCACCAGGAAAAATGTTAAAACCCAAATTATAAAGGCTTTAGGGGTTAATACTGAGAGAATGCTTCATGACATTGTGGATTTTTAATGTAGGGCACAAAGAGAATGAGCCATAGGGTAATGGATTGATAAATTCAACTACATTATATTCAAGAACTTCTCTTCATCAAAAGACAGGTCAAATAGAGACAAAAATGAGCTACTGAATGCAAGATGATATCTGCAACACACATAACTGACCAAAAACTAGTTTCCAAATCATGCAAAGAACTCCTACTAATTTAAGAAAAGTCAGGCAATACAATAGAAATATTGAGAAAAGTTACTGAGTAGTAATTTCACCAAAAAGGCAATCTAAAGAATGGTTGGTAACATATGATTAATAAGTGTAAATTATTATAAAACCCCAACAAGATACCTGAAATATCTCAATAGATCATGTAAATTGGCAAAATCCAAAATACTTCATGCTGTCAAAGATGTGGACTGATGATGATTATAGATGGCTCCATAACCCCACAAATAGTTCAATAAATTAATCTTCTATTCTATAAAGAAGGTTGAAATGTAAAGTTGAATAAGGCAGCTGCCTCTATTCCAGATCAGCCACTGAAGTTAAGAAAGATTTTATGTTTTTTTCTTTGACTCATCTCTGTTTCTCACTGGAATAATACAAATATCCTTTTCCCAGCATCACTTTTAAAGTTGCCAAAATGTTAATTTACAGTTGGATTTTTTTCCTGTTATCATTATTATGACAAACTTGGCTCCTGGCTCTGTACTTCCAGATATTAATGAAGCCGGCATTGCTGTACCGTTTCCAAACTCAACATGAGTACAGTAACTGTGCACAATTCTCAATAAGATTTGAAAACTCAACCAGGGTACGAATAAGCCAGCTCTGAGCAAGAGCTTCTCTTAGGAGATGGAGAGGCAGACAGCCAAATTCTGCTCGTCAAAGGAATATAATTATTCATGCGTAGTGCTTCTATGAAGTGTTGGAATCAGGAGTCAAAACTCCTTAAAAACCATGTTGCAAGCCAGCCCCCTTCACAGATTTAAAGTTAGTTCCAGCCCAAATTTTGTGGCTCCCAATCCACTGGAGGCCTGAGAACTGAGTTGTGAAATGCGGAAGAGAGTGAAAAGCTATAACTCATTTATTTCTGGAGAAGTCACAAAAATGAAGTGCCACTCCTAAAACATATGTCAGAGGAAAAAGGCTTAACTTCAGGAATCGAGCAAACTCGTTGGCTTTTGGCCAATAAACAGTCAAAAAACGAAATTGGCAAGGGCAAAGTAGTCGGAATTGAAATGACAGAAACATTGCCACTAATAATCAAAATAACAGGGGAGATTTTATTTTTAGACTACCAACTCTGTTAACATATGTTGTTATTTTTAATCCTTCTCTATGTTTATACAAATGAAGAAACTGAAGTTAATCTTTATATTGAGAGTGAAACATTTAGCAAGTGGTTGGTCCATGATTGAACTCACACTTCTCTATCTCACAGTAAAATCTACCCACTCCTTTGATTTCATGATCACTAACCTCACAGAGGGCCTCAGTGTACCCTGTAGTCCTCTTGTACTTTCTCATCCCTTTACTTCCCTCTCCCTTAGATGGCTGTCCCTGATGAGCTGTGTGACATCAGGCAATTCACTTAACCTCTCTACATCTCGGTTTTCTCATCTGTGAACTGAGAATAATAATAATACTTCATGTGGTTGTTAAGAGCATTAATGGCCAATAAAAATACAGCTCTTCGAATAGTGTCTGAAAGAGAGCAAGAGCTTTGGTAATGGGTGACTGTGATTCTTATTTCACCGAGAAGAATCCATCAGAGAAGCATTTCTTCATGTTCTGTCATCTGACCATATCCATCATCCATATCTTATGTCAATCCTCTTGTCACTGTGGTTAAGGTCTTTATCCCTGTCTAGGGACAATTTTTGAACTTTTAAACCATAATGTGCCCCCTGCACAAGTCCATTACTTCAGCAATTCATCCTTCTTTCTCCATGCATCATCAAATTTCCCTGACCTGGCTTTGTAGGTTTCTCCTTGTATTTTCTAAATACTCAATACCACAATGTTCAGTCTTTGGATTTCTGATTGTTTTCCTTTAACCATGCTTACTCTCAGAGTGACCACATCCAGGCTCATTGCTTTAAAATGCTGTCTGTAAATGGATAGCTCCAAATATATAGTTCTAGTCTGGCTCTCTCCCCAAACTCCCAAAGCATATTTCTAACTGTGCACTGAATATCTTCTCCTAGATATCTTACAGCAATTTCCAATTTATATATCCAAATCCATACTCCGAAATCTACCCCTTTCATGGCCTTACCCTTTTCAGTAAATGCCAACTTATTCTTCAAATTGCTCCATCCAAAAATCTTGGTGCTATCTCTGACCCTTATCTTTTCACCAAGGATCACATGCAATCCATCAGGAAACACTCTTGGCCCTATTTTTAAAATATACGTAGAGTCCAACCACTTTTCACCACCTTAAATATAGCTACTCCAATCCAAGCCACCACTGTCTCTCCTCTGGGTATTTGTAATGGGTCCTAAGCAATCTCCAGACTTCATTCATATTTCATTTCAGTCTATCAATACAATAGTCAGAGAGACTCTTCAAAATGTAAACAGATCATGCCTCTCCTCTGCCTAAAATCCTTCACTGGTGTTCATCTCTGGGAGAGAAAATGCAAATCCTTCCAGGGCCTTCCAAAGACTTATGCAGTCTGGCTCCCTGATGCCAGCATGAGTTCCTTGCTGGTTCTGATTCAGCAACACTGCCTTCTTGCTCTTACTGAACACACTAGGCAAATTCCCAAATCAAGGCATTTTCATTTCTATTTCCTTTGCCTGGGATTTTCTTCCATCAGATATTGGCATGACTCATTCTTTTATCTTTTTCCATCTTTGGTGAAATATCACCATTTCACCCTCCTCATTCACCCAATTTAAGTTTGCCACCCTCACTAACCTTAGTGTTTCTTATTGCTTTTCCCTGTTTTTATTTTATTTTTTTACCATAGAGCTTAACACCATTAACATATTATGTATTTTACTTACTTGTTCATTGTTACTTTATTCGGTCAGAATCTAAGTTCTGTAGGTTTTAATATTTTGTTCATTGTATTATCTACTAGATTCAAGAATATTCTCCAAGTAGCAAAAGAAATAATCAACAGAGTGAACAGACAATCTAAAGAACGGGAGAAGATATTTGCAAACCATACATCTGACAGGGGACTGAGATCCAGAATTTACCAGGAACTCAAGCAACTCAACAACAACAACAAAATTAACCCCATTAAAAAGTGAGCTAAGGACATGAATAGACATCTTTCAAAGAAGACAAATGGCCAACAAACATATGAAAAGATATTTAACATCACTAATCATCAGAGAAATGCAAATTAAAACCACAATGAGATCTCATCTTACAACAATTAGAATGGCTATTATTAAAAAGACAAAAAATAACAGATGTTGGCAAGGATGCAGAGAAAAGGGAACTCATACACTGTTGGTGGGATTGTGAATTAGTTCGATCTGTATGGAAAACAGTATGAAGATTTCTCAAAGAACTAAAAATAGAACTACCACACGATCCAGCAAT
>NW_012152618.1:1254256-1256097 GCF_000956105.1 Propithecus coquereli | reverse complement strand
AGAATCAAAACTCATAGAATTCTACATTCAGAAGAGTGAACTTTACTAGATATAACACATATTTCAATAAAAGACTGGAAAAAATTTATTTATTAAACCAATCAATCATACAATCACTAAATCAGGAAACACTGATGTGTCACTATTAGGTATATGATTGATATTTTTGGCAGTTATATTAAAATGCAAAATCAATATGATAAAGCCTATGTCAATATCCTAATTTATAAAACTTTAGATCACATTACTTTGGATTATCTTCCTACAGTAAAATGTATCTGGTATAAATATGTAAGCAAAGGTAATAGGTGAAACTCTGATGGTAAATTGTGAAAATAATAAAATAGGCTTTTGTGTTGGCTACAAATCATGAATACACTTAGCAGCAAACTCAGCAGTCTGGACTAAATCTAAAAGTCAACTCATAGCTCTACTGATGTAATGTTAATTCTCTCTGTTCTCCGTGGTGGGTGAGAATGGCAGGGGAGAGGGGAAGGTACACTTCTCATGAGAGAAGTTCAGTGATCATCAAGCAATACAATAACAGGCAGCCTGGTAAATAAATAAATGCATCTATTAAAGACATGACGTAATGGTCTCCCTGCCCTTAAACAGATGATATTAAAAGAAAAAAAAATGAGAAAGTTCTAAATGAATATAACTAGCTTCTCTCTTGCAGACAGACTCCCATGGCAGTCTTGCCATGAGCCTTGCCTCAAGCCATACAATTGCTCACAAAGCACAGCAAGTTTAATTACTACCCTCAGGCACTAGAGATCTAAACCCTTCAAATTTCCGTATCTTTTAAAACAAAATCCTGGTCATTTTTCACTTTAAGAAAAATGAATAATTAAATGTTGAAATTTATTTTCTGTTGACCTTCCTGAAGCACCAATTGATACAGACCTCTCTCTGCTTTTCTCACCCTCAGTGTGGTGTAGCAGGTTGTTTTCCAAATAATGTGCTGGCCTGGGTTGTTCCATGTAGTGGACAGAATCTGACTGCAGTTAAATAGCAGTTTTTTGGTGTTGCTTCCATTATCATGAAATCAAGCTTAATTCAACAAATTACAATCCAACAAAATATTTTAAATAATCTTTGTTGTGCATAATATGAAAAAAGTAAGAATTTGTCATAGTAAACATATATGGCTCAAAAGGTAGGTATGGCAACTACAAGGCATGAACCTGTCTCCTATTTTTATTAGCTATCTCACAATATGGATGAAACAGACCCTTAAAATTACCCAATTCTTTATCTTTTTGATACCATGTTCATAAAAAACAATATTATTATGAAGCTTCTCCAGATATAACAAGAAAAAAAGGCACCGAGTTTTACATCCATCTCTAGTGGATTTCATTAGCAGTGGTCAGTTTCTAAGGGTTTGAGCTCTTCTTAGGACATTGACAAAAATCACATTTCTAGATGAACAGTTCTGAAAGGACACTCCAGGGTTTTGGGAGACAGCAACAAACGCAAACACTGCAGCCATAAATGGACTCTCTCGAGCAACAACAGGTCCCTCATATATTTCTCTCTCTTTGCAAATTCAATAGTAGTATTATTTCCTTCTTCACTATAAATATATATCTAGTCTGTCAAATCTGATACAACAATAGTGTATTATTTTCTATTCCTTTCAACAAAAATGAAATATGAAAAAAAAACTAAATATAGGAAGGAACTTTTGGCTTTTAGATATAAGTATAGATTGTACATACAAACACCTCATTTGAAAGATTAAAAAAAATGTCAAAACCTCTCAAATCACTAAAACCATTTGCAAAATTTTTGCATTTTTCTTAAATTGGTGTAAAATTTTCATGCAACAAAGTATA
>NW_012152618.1:1252056-1254206 GCF_000956105.1 Propithecus coquereli | reverse complement strand
TTTTTGTATCATTTTTTATATGTTCTTATGTTGTACTTACTGAATTGCAAACATTTTTATAATATGAGCTTACTCTTTTGTCATATAAAAGCTGCAACCTACATTATACAAATTTATTTCCATTTCACATATAAATGATATACATTAAAGGATTAAGTGCCTTGTTTAAGATTAGTTGGACAGTTCTCAGTGCTATGATTCTAAATGTGTGCTACTGCATAATTCAGTGTAAATAATGCTAAATTTTTACATTATGAAATTTATAGAAAATTCCCCTAACCTTTTTGTTCACTGGTTGGTGATTTAAAAAAAGAGTTCTACAAATACTCAAAGGTTCTTTCATTCCTTTCTTTCTCAGATGTTGAAGTTTATTCACAAAAGATTATTGAGTTCTACCTTGAGTTATACACTGGAGTTAGAACAATATAACCTGCATAGGATTTATCATTAAAAATTTTGCTTTCTCTGGTCCACATATGCCTTCATACACTTAGTATTCTGGTAAATATCTAACAGTATTTATACTCATGATCATTCAGAATGACTAGTTGTAAGTTACATCTTTGGATTTGCATGCTGGTTTGGTTTGAAACCAGTTGAAAACTACTATTAGAATGATTTTTATACAGCTAAAGGATGACCTATTAAATTTTCATAGAAATCTACAGAACCAGGCAATGCAAAAAGGAATGAAGCTGAGAGGTACTATTAGGGTCGGGATGAATAAAGGATTGGGGTGAACCTGGTATGATTTGGATGCAAGTGTTAAATAGGCAAGAATTTACCATCTCTGAAGCAACAATGCAATATGTCCCTCATTCCATCAATATTTATACTTCCATTCCTGTCATATCTTCTCAGATGTTTCTGTCTGCTGTTACTCAAGTTATTCCAGGTTCTGAATTCTCCTCTGACTTTGGTCATAGGATATTTTCTAGAAATTATATAGCAGACATGGATACTAATAGGAAGTTCCCACTATTTTTAGGCAAATGCTTGTTGCTTCCCCTGCCTTTTTTTGACACAAATCTTTGACCTCTTGTTAATTGCATTGATTGTTTCTATCCCTGCCTGCCTTCTCTGTATCTATTGTCTTCTAGGCCAGTGCACTGCAGCTGTCTCATTTATATAATTCAGCAAATGTTCAGAAAGACAGAATTGTGAACACCATTGTTCCTAGCTGCAAATAGAAGCAAGTCACATTGTGCGTTTCTGGGTAATTTCATCTGTGGTTCCCATTCAGATACTCTTACAAATGCTCTTGTCTCAGAAGCAGTTTAGTTCCTTCCTTCTCTGCCCTGGCTCATTATATGTGATACATAAATTTAGCAAACACTCACTCTTATTTAAATTGGCTAATTCTAGCTCTTCATTCTATCTGCCTTTATTTTATGCATACCTCCTTGCAATGTTCTTTATAGAAATGAACTAAAGACCTCGAACACTACTGGCAGGCAGCAAATCACACAGAATCTGTGTACTCTTAAAGGGTAGATGCTGTACCTTATTCACAAACAACAATAAAACCACAAAGAAATCTATTATATGAAGTGTTGTTGAGGATATGGAGAAATTGGGACCACATTTTGTTGGTAGGAATGCAAAATAAAATTGCTACTTTGAAAATTTCTTATAAGTATAAAAATACACTTAACATTATTGCCTATCAATACCAATCCTAGATATTTATATCAGACAAAGGAAAACATATGTTCTTGCAAAAACCTGTATATGAAAGTTTATAGAAGTTTTATCCGTAATTTCCCAAACTGAAAAAAAAAACCCAAAGATCCTTCAGTTTCTGATTGGATAAACAAACTGGGTATATCCACACACTGATAGAAAATACTACTCAGTGATAAAATACAATATAGATATACTCACCAACATATGCAACAAATACATTATGCTAAGTCAACTAGGCAACTAAACGGCTGCATACATAGTTTATGATTCCATTTATATGACTTTCTGGAAAATGAAAATGCATAAAAATGGAAAACAATGCAGTATTTTCCAGAGGGTAGAAGTGGATATGATATTGACTACAAAGGGAAATAAGAGAATATTTGGGGTGATGGAAATTTTCTATATCTTGATTATGCATAGAATCAAAACTCATAGAATTCTACATTCAGAAGAGTGAACTT
>NW_012152618.1:1247154-1248814 GCF_000956105.1 Propithecus coquereli | reverse complement strand
TGACAGTAAAGAAATGCAAGCTTCCGTATGACTTCTCTTCTGATGCCTATTTAATTCATGTGGTATCCATCTGTTCAGTTTCTTTACCTTGCCCATTTGATTCAAATAGTCCAATATTGTGGGAATAGTAACATCAAACCTTGCTGCTAATTCACATGTAGATTCAGTTGGATTCGCTTCCACTACAGTTTTCAACTCATCATTATCCACCTTGGTCTCTGGTTAGCCACATGGCTCATTTTCAAGATTAAAATCACCAGAACGGAACTTCTCAAACCATCCACTTACTGTGCATTCATTCATTAGCCACATCCTTCCCAAACATTTTATTGATTGTTTCAGCTGTCTGCGCTGCACTGGTTCCATGACAGAAATAAATAAAATAACACAAATTTTTGACTTATCCATAGTTTCATAAAAATTACTTTAAAAAAATTTTGAAAGATAACCATAAGCCAAAATGTGTGTTTGAAAGACTGAGGCTGTACCTTCACAATAAAAATAAAACGAAAAGTATCAAAGCGAAATGTCAGAGAGCTCAACTGTCAGACTTAGTTCTTAAAAAGCTGGACATTTCATACTTAATAACCTCGAACACACTTGCTGGATTTTATGGTAAGACAATGTTTACCTTTCTAAGAAATTTACAAGCTGTCTTCAAAGTGGTGGCACCATTTTGCATTCCTGTCAGCAGCAAATGAAGGTTTCTGTTGCTTTTTGCCCTCACTAGCTCTTGGTAATGTCAGTGTTTTGAGATTTTAGAAATCTGATAGGTGGGTAATGGTATCTCATTGTAGTTTTGATTTGAATTTCCCTGATAACAAATGACATTGGGCATTATTTCACATGCTTCTTTGTCATTTGTGTATCTTCTTTGGTGAAGGGTCTTTTCAGATTTTTGGCCATTTTTAATTTGAGTTTTTTGTTTTCTTACCGTCAAGTTTTAAGTGTTTTTTGAATATTCTGAGTACAAGTTCTTTATCAGATATGTGTTTTGCAAATATTTTCACCCATCTATGGCTTGTCATTTGAGTCTTTTAACACTATCTCTTAGAGAGCAGATAGATTTAATTTTAATAAGCCCTAGTTTATCAATTGGATCTTTCATGAATTATGCTTTTGAGGTTGTATTTAAAAACTCATCACCAAATCTATGGTCATATAGATTTTCTCCTATATTTTCATCTACATGTTTTATAGTTTTGCATTTTACATTTAGGTCTATGATCAACTTTGAACTAATTCTTATGAAAGTTGTAAAGTATGTGTCTAGATGGCTTCTTTTTCTTTTTTGCATATTGGTGTCCAAATCTTCTTGCACCAGTTGTTGAAATGTCTATTATATAATGAATTGCCTTTGCTCATTTGTCAAAGATCAGTTGAGTATATTTATGTGAGTCTGTTTCTGATCTCTCTATTCTATTCCATTTATTTATGTATTTTCCCATTAGTGCTTTGCCAAAAAATGAGAGTCAACGATAAAGAAAAGTGATGAGAATTGGAATCCTTACCTAGTTCCCAATCTTAATTCACTGATTTCTCCTTCTGTAGTTCATAATCTGATGTTAATTCTATCCAATGCTACTTTCATTTTGTAATTGGGTAATTTTTAAATTTAGATATTTCTTTTGGTTTCTCTTTTGTGTCTTTCAGCTCTTTC
>NW_012152618.1:1245158-1247104 GCF_000956105.1 Propithecus coquereli | reverse complement strand
GAATTTACTTTGAAAGAATTTGTTTCTAATACCTGTTGTCAAAACCGATTTGGAGCAATTAAAACTGGAAGTTAGTATTGTATACTCTTCTTGTCTATCAGAATTCAAAACAGGAAATTTCAGGTAATTTAAAAGACATAAAATGGAATGATAAAAGGAACTCAATTATGAGAATGAACACTCTCAACCATCGGCAAGTTAATACCAAGATAATTGAATAATTCCAAAGAGTATGAATGGCAAATTTTAAATAGCGTATCATTTAACGGCAATGCAGAATGACTGGAAAAGAAAGAGAAATTGAGGAAAGGGTTATTAGTGTTTACAGAACTATAAAGTTAACTTCTGGGAAAGATAATCCACAAGATTGTAAAAATATAGACATTCTGCTTCAGTGAATATGAAGCGTGAAAACACAATAGATGGCTAAAAGTGGTTTATTCTGGTCACTAAGGTCATTCTGGTGGATCTCCAACTAATTTGTTCATTTCCATTTTGTTTTACTTTGCTTCCTTGAGTACCTAGTATCAATTTTTCACTTTCTTCCCTTTACCAAATGTATGTGAAACAACCAATCTTATGTTCCCCATGAGTTTTATTTTTCTGCTTTTGAACTTTTATTTCTATTTTGCCTGTCAAGTTCCATATACATATAGAAGTATGCTACCTTATATTTTCATATATTTTCTTATGTGTTTCAGTGCTTCCTTAAATATATAAACATTTAATGAGAGCTGTGTACATAATTAATTCTATTTCATATTTGGTTTTTCTTCCCCCTAAGATTAAGTATCAAAATATTTCCTTACATACCTCAGAAATTCTAGTCCTTGCTTCTTTTTTTTGGTGAAAAAGACTAAAGTTTTCTCATTTGCACCTTTAATGATTGATTAAATTCCTTTTTAATCTAAAAGCCCTGCGAGGGGTTTCAGTATAACACCATGGATTTCTTCACAACTAACCCAAGAAAAAGATGTTTGATATCATAGAGGGATTAGCAGGCACACTGAGACATGGTGTCCCAGTGCAATCAAGAATTGTAGTTACAACATGCTCTCACTACCTCTGCAGGACAGCATCTCAGCTTCCTTACTCGCGGGCAGTCAGGGCAACTCTGACTGCCTTCAATTCATTGCTCTGACACAGTTGGTTAGCACGTAAGTCATTTCGTTCTATTTATCAACCTGAATCTTTGTTCTTCATCATTAAAGCCCCATATTTAATTATGGGCTAGTTATTAAAAAGAAACCTAAGGATGCCAAATGCTCCACAGGCTTTTTATGAAATAGTTTATTAAAATGATTTCAAGCTAAAGTCACTCCCACTGTCTGTGGACAGCTGAAATCCGATATGCTATCAGCGATTCTATTCATAAACATCGAAATACTGTCGCTCAACTTTTCTGTAATGGTTCTACATAAATATTTTCTTCTTCATAATGGCAAGATTGTATTAATATACACACCATTAATCACATTCCAATTATGTAATTGAAACATAATTTTAAGTGATTATTTTTCTTCATTATGAACTTGCAATCCAAAGTCAAATAAGGCTACTTCAGTAGTTTCTCCTCCCTGTCTTTATTCCATGACTGGTTTGTTCTCCTTCTTAAAGTACAAAACGTTTAATCTAAGGTCAAAATGTATTTCCAAGAGACACCCAAGTGACTCTTAGTTTATGTAATAGCACTTCTGTCTCCATCATAAGTTGACCTCTCCCTTCCCCTTAAAAATCTGCTATGGCTCCCATCACACTGTGGGTCAGATCCCAGATCATCCTATCGGCTTTCTCATAATCGACTCTCCTCAAGATACGATGATTACTTTAATTCTCTTTTCATCTTCTATTTCGTACTCATCACTCCTTCTGTGTGAATGTGTTCCACTCCTTAACAGTGTCTTTTGGCAATGTTTATCTATGTTCCAGAGATATAATAGTTTGTG